>NW_021703767.1:105942496-105969996 GCF_005190385.1 Monodon monoceros | reverse complement strand
ATTTTTTTCATCATCATTAGAATTACACTATAAATTACTAACTTTATTAAGTATTTACTCAAATCACTAACTTCATTGAATAAAAGACAGATATCAATAACCATTTTTTTAAATCTAGGTTTTGTTTATTTGGTTGGTTATAAGGTAAATTTGAACACTGTATTTAGGAGAAAACAAATTGAGTTTTTGTATATACCACTAAATTAATTTTGTGTCTTTAATTCAATCTGTTTCTAGACTGAAGAGAGGGATGAATCTTTGTGTATATTGCTAAGGAAACATTTGTTTAAACTTATCGATGCTGAACTCAAATATTTACTCTGATATTCAAGTCACAGATCTCATTAATGGGATTTAAACAGGTAAGAAACCCCCAACTAACTCCACTGATTATTTTAACACCTAGTTAATGGCTTTGAATAACTGATGTGTAGCTGAAGTTTACATAATTTATAATTAAAACAAAACTCCACTTCAAAATGTCCTAGAGTTGTTCAATTATGTGTTAAAACTGAAACTGAAACAAATATAAAAACTTCAATAAATACATTTTCTTCCAAGAAATGACACACTTGACTTTTTTGTTATTGTTGGGTTTGATGTTTTTGCCTCTAAGGAGGTCAGCAATATGGAAACATAAAGGCCAATTTAATTTGTGCATCTGCGGCTGCCAAGTATTTTAATTCAGACAGCTGTGACTGAAGAGTTAATATTTTACTTGTCAAAATCCAAAAGAAGGCCAGTGAATCACTCTAATTCTCATTAAGAGGCTTTCCCCCAGTAGCACCCTAATTCAAAATAATGAAAGTAGAGACTGAGTGCGATTCTAATACCAGTTGAGACCTATCTTTTAATATTTCTCCAGTGATGGATTAGGGATCGGGGAAATTCATCTCAGATCATAGAGCCTAATTTAATAAGGGATCATTCCAAGAGTATTGCATTTTATAATAATGTCATTTAATGTGTCGTCTTCCATTTTTACTGTCCCATATGTATGCTTACACGATGGTGCCATAGGGATAAACTTTTAAAGAACCAGGATCGTTTTTAGTTTTCATTTTCCTTAAGTAGGGGGCCCATCAATGAAAGCATCCATTAGTACCTTTATTATCACAATATAAGGGAGTGAGGGGAAGGCCTGATTTGGAGGAAAACTTAATAGAACTGTAAGTAAATATTTAACTTTTTACTGAGTAGAGCATTGAAGACAGTGAAAATGTTTAAGACAAGGTTTTAAATAAATCAAATTTCATCATCTAATATGCTACAATGATACAAAAGTCCTAATAGTTTAAAATGCACAAAAACAGCATTCTAGAAATCTAATCTTGCTTTCTCCTATTGCTCCTTATTTTCAACTGATTTATAAGGCAAGTGAAGCGTTAATAACTGCTTAGTAAAGGCTAATTATTTATGCTGCCTAACTTAGGGAAATAATATGAAGGTCTATTTTTCCACAAATTACATTCACTTACTCAATGAGGAAAACCAATTGTCAGAAACAGCATTATATGAAGTACTTAACTTTATTATTTTATATTAACATCTAACTGTATTTAATCAACTTTGCTATTTTTATCTTGGCATTACAGTGAATGTGAAGTACTTGGCGATTACTGAGGTGCTGGTTAAGCAAGTTCAGGTCAGAGCATCATAACCATATGAATGTCAATACATTATTATTGGCTATAACTCCTACAGCAGCAGCCGGCATGCTGCTTAACCACAATTATGTTCTGTGAAGCCTCTAGGACAGCTGGTGTTATAATAAAAAATTTTCCTTTAAAATATATTCTTGTGATGGGGTCTTTACCTTTAGATAGTATTTTTAATGTTTCCTTTTCCATTCTGATGACATTAGTTTAAAACAAATTCTATGGATCTAAATTATGTCCTAGAAACCTTACTTTGTTGTAAATGATCACCCGATTACCGCCATTTTTCAAAAAATAGAAATAATCTGAATAGAAATGTAATTAATTTTTTAAAATGTTTCTGCTCTTGTATATCTTTGCCTATATGTTCTTGCAATTCAATTTTCCTTAAGGTATTACAGATGTTTTAACACTTTCCCTGTATTTTAAAATAAATCTTGTTTTCTTATAGCCTTTGGTTTTTTATTCTTGTCTTACCTAAAATATACCTTCTTGCTATTTTTTCTCACTTATATTTAGGACTTCAGTTCCTATTTTTCTTTTTTTTTTAACTGTATTATATTGTCTATTGTATCCTAAAATAATTCCCTGGGACGTGATTTTTTTTTTTACTATTTCTTTTTTTCCTTACCATATTTTCCCTTTAACTGTCCTTAGTTCCACCCATTCAGTTTATATGCCGTTATCCATTTCATGTATCTTTTCATCTTTTACTATTTCTTTAAGAAAAAAAATCATGAGTTCTCCCACTGATAAGAATAATGTAACATGTATACATATTTGACACCTGGAATCTTTAAAGAAGCAGTCAATTAGCAAAAAAAAACAACAAAAAAGTGATATTCAAAATTATGTCAGTAAGTTAGAAAAAGACCAGTGAGTATTGCCATCTATAGAATAATTAGAAGTAATTATTTCAATCATACATGGAGTTGTGGGGATGGGAGTAAAAACAAAGGAATAAAGCCAAAAATAAATGTTTAAAACTAAGTTCATGTTATTTTTAATCATTTGGGGAAAATAATCACAGCCAATTCAGACATACTTCTAGCAGTTACACTTGCCTTTCTAAAATCTGATCCATCCCATCTTATTTCAAAAGCCAAATGTGACATTAAATTTATATTTAAACCATTTCTTTTTTACCTATTTTAATGCGAAATTATGGTCACATAACATTTCACATAACCCACTGTTTATTATGTGAAAATATTAACATTACAACAGTCTCAGTTCTACTGTGAACAGATTAACATACTATATCCACTTGAAAACTAGAAAACCTTCATACGTGACCACAAAAACATCTTTTTACACACTATAATTAGGACTTTAGAAGATGAATGGTTTTTTCCTTTACATCCAAAATATATTTGCCAAATAATAAAGAAGGGTCTAATAATTAAAATGATAGTTTGAATCTGAACCTGCTTCCATGGTGGGGAGAGGGACCAAGATTTTCAGTTGAAATTGAACAGACTGATGCTTATATATACGAACTTTGATGACAAAACGCACATAGGATGAATCAAGGTAATAGAATTCAGAAACTTGTCACAATAGAAAAGACACATCCCAAGGTGTAAAATACAGATATCTGTAGTAAAGACGTTCAGCAAAGAACCAGACTGAATTTAAAAGATTGTGCTCTGCATGCTGACTGAAAGAACTATTTATATTCTATTCAACACTTTTTAAAAATCCACAACACATAGTCATAAGTAACCATTTTTAACAAATGTCTTATTAATTCAATTAAATTGACACCATCCAAAATTTTAGTCCCGTTTTCACTTAATTTACCAGTTTTTTGTTTTGACTCAATAAATCATAATGTAAATGCCAATATTTTTTTTCAGCACTTTTGATGCCAAGATCTGGAAATTTTCCCTTATGAGCAAGAAAGGTTGAATGGCCATGTCATTGAAATCTACAAAAGAAAGATCTAGTGATCGGAACAGTTAATGGTTACTATTGCCAGAGATTAAAATCACCAGGCAAAAAATATTTTCAGAGAAGTTAGTTGAATGCATTTAATACAGAATTACCTCCAGAAGACTAATTAATGGGTTTTTTAATGTGATGGTACAAGTAGCATTAAACCACTGATAAACCCATAATCCTCATGACTATGCACTCTTAACTTTCCCACATACTCTGTTCTGCCATGAAATAACTTTTCGATGTTAAAGCTACTTGGAAATTGTTGAATTTCAGAAGAATATGATGTAAGCTACTGATTTATGGTATATTAGTTTGGCTCAGCTAAAGAAAAGAGTTACGCTACTTTACTATTTCAGGCTTTTACTTGGGCTTCATATAGCACTTTCACATCTGTTAACCCTTTGGAGCCTCACAACAATTCCAGTGTTAGGTATGTGCTATTATCCCCATTTGTTCCTGAAATTTTATCAATTTACCAAAGATCACACATTTAATAAGCGGCAGACTTGAGGCTTTAACTCATCTTTTGATACTAAGTTAAGTGCACTATTCTACTTAACACAGCACAAAAATAAAAACTGGAGATATGTGGTTTGTTCCAGAAAATAAATTATTTGTCTATTACAGTGTTACCTTAAAAAATGGACTCCCATTTGGCCCATAGGCAGACAGTGCATAGTGTATTAGATTTCGTAAAGTCTTAAAGGCTTTTGTTCATATTTAACTTAAATTACTCCATTCCATTTCACTGCTCCTCTTTCTGGCCACCATGTTGTGACTTTGAAATATTTTCTACGTAGAACTTTTTGCAGGCATATATAATTTCTTCTCCTCTCTTACTGGTAAGGTTATATATAACTAGCTCTTTACATCAAATTTTCTGGTCCTTTATATAAAACGGCCTTTGTTTTTCTATAAATCTCCCAATCCTCCAAGTTGTTTCTCTCTAACTTCCAAACAATCCAGGAAAAACAGTCATTGACACTGCTACTCAAGAGTTACAGAGACAACCACACTGATATGCAAGCCTATTCTTTCAAGTCTATTATAGACACAGTTCCCAAATATGCCAAATAATTTCTTAATTTGTTTCGGTATAGAATATCTATGGCATTTTGGTTTGATGATCAGCTTTTATTAGTTTCAACAATATTACTTTCTAGGTTAATTATCAATTATCCATAGGAGAAAGTTCAATTTTATTTTGTTGGGTAAATTTTCCTCATAAATCAGATTCTTAATAGACTATATGGAGAGGTCTCTCAGAATTATATGCAAAATGACTGCAACTTATTTCATTGTATTTCATTTTAAATGTCCTTTTCACATTTTCCTAGTATTTTGAAGAATTTCCAAATATATTATCATTCATACATCTTAAGGGCTATTTTAGTTTACATGACCTTGAAAGGAAAATATGTTCTAAGTCTCCTCTGGACCCCCATTCTCTTCTATAACTCACTGGGCATCAGTCTTCTTATTTCTTCCACAACCTCTTTCATTTTAGATCCAGAATTCACTTTTTCAGGAAACAAAGTAGACAACAGTCTATTTTTAGCTGCACTAGGACAATGTCCCTTACTTTAAAAAAAAAACATTGATGTTCAAAATTAAACAGGAAAGAAAACTCCTAATGTTTCAATTAGAGATAAAGTGCGTAATAAGTGTAAATATTCCAAGGAGCAGTAATCCATGAATTTATAGTCTCAACAAAACGTTCTATGGGAGAGTGGAGAAGGAAAGATAGTGACTGTCAGGGACCTAAAATGGACAGAAAACTCAAAAACAGAAAGCAAATAGAAGAGACAAGAGATGCAGAACTAAATTAGGACCGGCTGTTTCTGGTTAGAGTGACCACTGTTTATTGTGCCCTCTATGAGAACATTCTCAGCTATTCATAGATGGGAGCAAATTCTAATCTACATGTTGCAACAACCTGGCTTTGTATACCTACAGTGAAATTTTTTAGTCAAGTTGTTAATAATAATTTGTAAGAACCAAATCATAATGATATCAAAGTGTGCTCCATTCCAATTCCTTTTGTTTTCTAGTGAAATGTTCTTGTTTCCATCCTGGGCTTTCTTTTGATCACCTAATGCCAGGAAGGCTAACCAGTGATTTCCTTAGTAATTATGATTAGCATATTATGAAGAATAGATATCATGGTCCTGCAATATATAAGCAATCAAAAAGATAAAAATGGGAGCAGAGAGGTTGTTATCAGTCTGTCAAACCCTCAGCTGATTATAAATTCTGCTGTAACCAGAAGAGCAGATCTAAGAGCAAGTGTGGTCATAAGTTTCTTTCTTGGTGTTTTGTGCCTGCGTGTCATAAGGAATCCTGGAGCTAAATTCGTCTTTCTCTACCAGAGCACCTAAATATAATAGGAGAGTTAGCAGTACCTTTCCTTTTATTTCTTTCCTCTTGAGAATGTCATCATCGTTTATGGATTCTTGCATTTATACAAAACCCTCAAATTTTAAATGTGAAGGTTAAATACTTAAATTAGAGTCCCAATTTAAAAATGCTATAATTATAGCTGAGATTATATTCTATCTTCTATCACTCAAAACCTTCACAAAGCTTTGTATCATTTTAGCTTTAATTGTATCCAAGTTATAAGATTAAAAATGTTAAATTAAGAATAAAAACAGAATATTTTGTTTTCATTATTTCTCCAGATGGTTGGCTGACTTGATGATCTGATTGTAGGAAGCATCAGTGGGATAAAATTATTCCAGATAAGGCCACTTAAAAAAAAAAAGTCACTTGAGACTGAATAAGTATCTGCCCTTAAGAATAACTTAAGGCATTATTTTAACCTGATATTTATAAGGACAATAAAGGATTATCTCAAAAGTAAACTCACGCCATGGAATGAATCACATTCAACTTTCTAAACAGTTAATTTCTAAGCAATTAATGGCATAATTATATATAATTAAATTATGTCTATCTACACAGTAAGTGGGAAATGACTCAATAAGCCACAGTGTGGTTCTGGTATTAGCTCCACTTTACTAGGACATTGATGGAACCTGATCCAGGAGAGGTTACAGAAAATGGTTCTGCCCTGGTCCTGCCAGGTTTTCTTTTTCCGTTGCCTTGTTCTGTCTCATCTGTACAAGTTTATACTAAATCACCACTCCTTGAGTCAAGGCCAAAGCAGTAATTTTAAAGAATTTTCGCTCTCCCTAAGTTTAGACTGCATTCAGCAAACATTTGCTGAGAAGCCCTTGTGTACTTGGCAGTGACAAAGCAAGGCATGGTCCCTGCTCTCAGGGAGCATACAGTCTCCCTAGGAAGAGAGATATTAACCAAGTAAGTACATGTATGACAAATGTCACACAAGAGAAGCCCAGGGTATAATCTGTGGAGTCTTGGAAAACGTTTCTAAGAAAAGCATATGTAAGATGGAACCTGAATGATGTAAGATGAAGGGTGGAGAGAAAGAGTATTTCTGTCAGGGAATTAATTGCTTGTGCAAAGGTCCTGAGATAGGAAATGAAAGAAAACCTGCATGGCTGAAGTACAGGGAGTAAGGGAGCAAATGGTACACCATGAGGCTGGAAATACAGGCAGAACCCTGTAGGCAATGTGAGGGATCATGAGTTGACTCATGGGCATGGGTAGGGAGAAGCCATTGAGAGGTTTTAAGATATATATTGTAAAAACACCACCCTGAGTGCAGAATGAAGAATATGGGGAGGGGGGTGCAGTCGATGGGAGAGGCCAGGTAGGAAGCTTTAGGCAATAGTCTTGGCCAATGTTGTTAATGTTTTGACATAGGGTGATGCAATCGTATTAAAGAGAAGTGGATGTGTGTTCCAGATATATTTGGGGAAGCAGATAAGGTTTAATGACCGAATAGATGTGAGTAGTAAAGGTCTCCAAGAGAGCAGACACTTCTGGAGAAATGGGGGTACCAGGTGATTAAGGGGTAAAGATTTGAAATTCCTGCCAGAATTACAGAGGAGAGATAGTCCAGAGTTGGTGCCTAGATACACTTACACACACACACACACACACTCACACCTTTCCTACCTTTTAGCAGATTTACCTGTTACCGTTTCCACCGCCACCACCTCTTGTTCCTGACCTGTCGATATTACATACCAGTGAGAAGGAGATAGGTAATAAACCAATAAACAGATGTCAAATGGTTAAAAAGAAAAAGAAAAGGCAGACAGTGAGAGATGACTAAAGGTTTATTGGTTTGAACAACTGAGAGAGTTATCATGAACCAAAATGGAGAAGACTATGGGAGAACCAAGTTTGGGGGAAAAGTCAGGAGTTTGGCTTTGGATACCAACAGGGGTTTGTTTATATAAATCATCTTTTATCTGTAGTATAGGATTCTATGCCACTCTTAACAAGAATGAGATAGATCTAAATGTACCATGTCAAATAGCTCTATCATTTGTTACTTAGTGAGAAAAGTCAGTTTCAGAAAAATTTATGTTCTATAATCCCACTGCTATAAAAAAATATATACATATACATATTTCATACAAAAATTTTTATGTATGAAAATAAATAGAATAATATCTGGAAAAATATTCCCAAATCTTTAACAGTGTTACTTATGAAAAGTAGAAGGGAAAAGGAGAAAAAGGTGAGGTATTTCACATTTTATACTCTGAACTTGTGTATTTTAATTTTTTACAATGAGAAATGCATTCACATAATTTTTTAAATTTCATAAAACAAACAAAAATTTGAATTCATTGAAAGATGGAATTGCAGAGGAACTGCTAAGGTTACAGCATCATGCAATAAGGCAGTGACCTCTTATGGGCTACAGAGAGCACCATCCCTCTTATTGAGCCAGAAGAAAGATTGCACATCAAATTGTGAATTTTAGTAAGAAAATAAAATTGTTTCAAGGAACCTCAAGAAATCTGAAACAGATATGAATGTCAGAAACTCAGCTTTCAGGTTTCCCTGGTGTTGCAGTGGTTAAGAATCCGCTTGCCAAGACAGGGAACAGGGGTTCAAGTCCTGATCCAGGAAGATCCCACATGCCATGGAGCGACTAAACCCATGCGCCACAACTACTGAGCCTGCACTCTAGAGCCCGTGAGCCACAGCTACTGAGCCCGCGTGCCACAACTACTGAAGCCCACGCACCTAGAGCCCATGCTCTGCAACAAGAGAAGCCACCACAATAAGAAGCCCATGCACCTCAACAAAGAGTAGCCCCCAGTCGCTGCAACTAGAGAAAGCCCGTGTGCAGCAACAAAGACCCAACGCAGCCAAAAATAAATAAATAAATATATTAAAAAAAAGAAAGAAAGAAAGAAAGAAAGAAACTCAGATTTCAGAAATGGAAAGGATATCCCTAAGGTGAAACCACAGGAAACACAGGCGGGCTCATAAAAAAATGTGGAACTTTTAGACCATGTCAAGGATGCTATTTAGGGCAAAACAGGCAACCAACCTTGGAAGTCTGTTCCCAGAGGTCAACTCTCCAAAGATGGGCATGCCTTTCAACAGTTTCTTTGCATACCTATCATAAGCTATTTTTAATTCTGAATCTGTACATCAATTGGTCATAAAGCTGAGACTGCCTGTATCTTATCTTGGGAGGAGAGGAGAGGAAAAATAAGATGTGTTAAGTGGCTCTTATATACCAGTCACTGGGCTAAAAGATTGCATAGTCAACTCATTTAAGCAACTAACAGACTCTAGAGGTGTGTGTTGGTAAACCTTTTACATGAAAACATGTTTTAAGTGCAGTACAAAGAGCTCTAGGGCAACAATCAGGTTCATTCTTCTTTGTTTCCACAGTTCCTAGCACAAGACTAGGCACCTAGTAACTACTAGGTGTTCAATAATTGTTTACAGATTGGTTGAATAGGCAACAAGAAATCCTTCATGAGAACCCCATAAGTCAGTCAATCTTATAAATCCTGTAAAACAAGAATAAACAAAAGGACTTCTCTCTGAGCACTAATTATGTGCTGTGAACTGTCCCAGGTATTTTACATATTTCACTTCCCCCAATCCTCCCAAAACCCAATTCAGGTAGACTTTATTATTTAAAAGATGAGAAAGCTGAAACCCAGCAATAGTGACTTTCCCATGGTCATTTTGGTAATCAACAAAGCTAGATTTAAACCAAGTCTCTCTGACTCCAAACTTCATACTTTTTTCTCCTCTTTCCCAGTACTTCTTCAAAACGAATTCTTTGGTAATGCTATAGGGAAAAAACTCTAATATATTTAGTTTGCATATCTGAATTTTGTATATCTCATTTGCTTAAGGAGCATATGGATATATCCATATTTTTCTAGATTTTTAGTGGACATTGACTTTTACTTTACACCATTCATGGTAGAGTAGAATGAGTCTACTCTTCAAAGTTTTGTTTTTTATGTGACTATTAAAAGTTTACACAAGAGATGGTCTATAAACTGTGTTTATGGACACCCCCCACCTGGATTTTACCTAAAATAACCCAATTTACTAGAATACCCAAACATCAGAAGTCTTTGCCACTTGCCACAAGGAAGCCTGAAGCTCTCTGGCAAGTGATGTTTCCAATCAGCTAGCTCTCCCATGCCCTACAGCTTGCAAACCTTCTTCTGCTTCTCAAATTGCTGACCTAGGGACCTTCATCTTCTCTCCCATCAGCTCTCCTCACCTCCTACTTCTAGCAGGTGGAAGTTACCTGAACATCTTGCCATCACATCTACATGCCTACTTATATCTGCGCTCACCCTTCTCTTCCTGACCTCTTATTGTGGAGCAAGCATCCCTCTCCCTGTGCTCCAGGTCTCACCCTCTCCCTCCGGAGCCCTCTCAGGAATCTTGAAAAACTGGCTAATGGTAATCCCCTCTCCTGCATCTCTAACCTCTTTACTGGAGCCTTCATATCATACTTTTTAATTAAAATTAAAGACCTTCAAGGTCCCACATACCCTCAAGTTTCTTCTCTGACTCTTTCCTCCACTTCAGAGGCGAACTTTTCAAGAGAATTAACCTCAACTCTACATCTTCACGTCTCATTTCCCTTCAATGCACTCCTAGCCAGATTTTTGTCTCTACCCTTCTCCCAGGTGACCTTTCCACATATCATAAAAAGCCTCCTTGTAACAAATCCAGTAGATATGACTCAGATCCCTTCTGAACTTGGCTTCTTAGCAGGATTGACACAGGTTACTACTGTCTGCTTAAGACACACTCTTCCTTACTTCCCAAGAAACACTGAGTTTTCTCCTACATCTTCGGCCTCCATTTTCAGTTCAATTTTCAGGGATCCCCCTGCTCTTTTTGACCATGAAATGTGGGTGCTCCTCAGGCCTTCCCCAGGCTCCCTTCTCTTTGCACTATGTCCTCTCTTAGAGGCAAGCTCATGCACTCCATGACTTCAGCTACATCTGTACATCACCAGCCCTCAAACTCTTTCTCAAGCCTAGACCTCTCTTCTGAGTTCCAAGCCAATCCATAAACTTAAGTGCCTAACTTGTCACATCTGCCATCTACCATCTACCATGTTGATCTTGACAGGTCCAAAATGGAATGAATCATCTCCCTGCATATCTCCTCCTTAAGTATTCCCTACCTTAGTAAACAGCTCTTCACACAGCTATTCATGCTCCATACCAGGAGTCTTCTTTGACTTTTCCATCTTTTCCATCTTCCTCACTCCCTCCACTCGCTTTATTAGCAAATCTTATTTATTCTGATGCCTATTAATTAAAACATTGCTTTCTCCAAAAAGCCTTTTCTAATTCCCCAAACCTGGTTAAATCTACCTTTTTACTTTTATATTTTTAAATTATTTATTTATTTATTTATTTAGGCCATGTGACATGTGGGATCCTAGTTCTCTGACCTGGGACCAAACCCGCACCCCCTGCAGTGGAAGCGTGGAGTCTTAACCATTGGACTGCCAGGGAAGTCCCAAATCTACCTTTTTAGAATAACTGTATTCCCATAGAACCCTACAATTGTATGCAGTCACTGAACTTGTAATTGTTCCATGTATATGAGTGAGTAGAATTGCTAGGTCAAAGTTTAGGTACATCTAAAATTTTGATATTTATTGTCAAATTACCAAATAGCCACCAACTGCTTTTATGTTTATTCTTTATACATTGCCAATATTAATCACACTTACATACATATTGTTTTGCAACATATTTGTCACAGTTGTTCAATCATAGTTTTTTTTTTTCATAAATTTAATGCTCCCCATGAGTCCTTTTATGATCTGGCTTCCCATTTTCTAATTTCTTTATCTTTATTCATCTCTTTCTTGCCTGAGCTTTATTATTAAGTATTTATTCAAGGACTCAAATATACTATATTTGCTTAATGCTTGCATGTTTGAGAATGTTCCTGCTGTTGTAATCAAATAATTACAGTATTTGTCAAACTATTGTATTGTATCACATATAGCATAGTATTGAATTGGCAGAGGAGTAGACAAATTGACCAGTGAGACAGGATAGAGGCTCCAAAAGTTAATCTCGGTATATATAAAAATTTAATATATAATAATAGTGCTATTTATATTCATGAAAATAGTGTTGACACAATGAACTAACCATCTGAAGAAATAATATTAGACTTTTATCTTAGACTACATACAAAAATTAATTCAGATGAATTAAAATCTTAAATGTAAAATTTTAAATAATACATATCTTGTAAGAACATATAGGAGACTATAGATATAGGTAGTGGTAGGGGACCTTTTAACTAAGAAAGAAAACCTAGAAGCTATAAAATAAAAGGTAGACCTTGTAAATATATATTTTTAAAGTGAATATTTATATGTAGTAAAAGATACCATAAACAATGTATAATAGAGTGACAAAACTATTTGCAAGGCAGATGACAGATAAAGAGTTAATATTCATAGGTTATAGAAGAAGACACAACTAAAGGGAAAAGTGAATAAAAGATACAGATATATAGATATACACATATATATATATATATAGCAACTTCACAGAGAAGCAAATCCAAATGGTAACAAACATGAAAATAATGCTCCAAACACTACTAGATAGAGAAATATAAATTAAAGAACAATGCACTACCAATTCACACCACCAAAATGGAAAAATTTAAGAAAAGCTAAAAGGTTTTTAAGTGTATTATAAAGCTACTATAATTTTTAAAGTATGATAAATGGACTAGAACAGAAAGATAAATGGAATAAATAGAAAGATAAATGAAATTGAACAGAAAACCCAGAAATATGCCCAAATAGTTGTAAGAATGTATTATGTGATAAGTGTAATATTTAAAATCAATTACAAAATGTAAATTATTTGATAGTTATATTGATTTAACTGACCAACCATTTAAGGAAAAATTAACTCCTTATTTCACATGCACCAAGATAAATTTCAGATAAACTAATGATTTCAATATTAAAAATGGAACCATGGTAAAACTGTCACTGGTTGCAGATGACATGATACTATACATAGAGAAACCTAAATATGCCACCAGAAAACTACTAGAGCTAATCAATGAATTTGGTAAAGTTGCACGATACAAAATTAATGCACAGAAATCTCTCGCATTCCTATACACTAATGATGCAAAATTTGAAAGAGAAATTAAGGAAACACTCCCATTTACCATTGCAACAAAAAGAATGAAATACCTAGGAATAAACCTACCTAGGGAGACAAAAGACCTGTATGCAGAAAATTATGGCACTGAAAAAAGAAATTAAAGAGGATACCATCAGATGGAGAGATATATCATGTTCTTGGATGGGAAGAATCAATATTGTGAAAACGACTATACTACATAAAGCAATCTACAGATTCAATGCAATCCCTATCAAATTACCCATGGCATTTTTTACAGAACTAGAACAAAAAATCTTAAAATTTGTATGGAGAAACAAAAGATCCCGAATAGCCAAAGCAGTCTTGAGGGAAAAAAATGGAGCAGGAGGAATCAAACTCACTGGCTTCAGACTATACTACAAAGCTACAGTAATCAAGACAATATGGTACTGGCACAAAAACAGAAACATAAATTGATGGAACAAGATAGAAAGCTCAGAGATAAACCCACTCACCTATGATCAACTAATCTATGACAAAAGAGGCAAGGATATACAATGGAGAAAAGACAGTCTCTTCAATAAGTGGTGCTGGGAAAACTGGACAGCTACATGTAAAAGAATGTAATTAGAACACTCCCTAACACCACACAGAAAAGTAAACTCAAAATGGATTAAAGACCTCAGTGTAAGTCCAGACGCCATAAAACTCTTAGAGGAAAAACACTCTTTGATATCAATCACAGCAAGATCTTTTTTGTGTGTGTGTGTGGTATGCGGGTCCCTCACTGTTGTGGCCTCTCCTGTTGCGGAGCACAGGCTCCGGACACGCAGGCTCAGCAGCCATGGTTCACGGGTCCAGCCACTCCACGGCATGTGGGATCTTCCTGGACTGGGACACAAACCTGTGTCCCCTGCATCGGCAGGTGGACTCAACCACTGCGCCACCAGGGAAGCCCAGCAAGATCTTTTTTGATCCACCTCCTAGAGTAATGGAAATAAAAACAAAAATAAACAAATGGGACCTAATGGAACTTAAAAACTTTTGCACAGCAAAAGAAACTATAAACAAGATGAAAAGACAACCCTTAGAATGGGAGAAAACATTTGCAAATGAATCAACAGACAAAGGATTAATCTTCAAAATATATGAACAACGCATGCAGCTCAATATTAAAAAAACAAACAACCCAATAAAAAAATGGGCAGAAGACCTAAATGGACATTTGTCCAAAGAAGACATACAGATGGCCAAGAGGCACATGAAAAACTGCTCAACATCACTAATTATTAGAGAAATGCAAATCAAAACTACAATGAAGTATCACCTCACACTGGTCAGAATAGCATCATCAAAAAATCTACAAACAATAAATGCTGGAGAGGGTGTGGAGAAAAGCGAACCCTCTTGCACTGTTAGTGGGAATGTAAATTGATACAGCTACTATGGAGACCAGTATGGAAGTTCCTTAAAAAACTGAAAATAGAATTACCATATGACCCAGAAATCCCACTACTGGGCATATACCCAGAGAAAACCATAATTCAAAAAGTCACATGCACCCAAAAGTTCATTGCAGCACTAGTTACAATAGCCAGGTCATGGAAGCAACCTAAATGCCCATCGATAGATGAATGGATAAAGAAGATGTGGTACATATATACAATGGAATATTACTCAGCCATAAAAAAGAACGAAATTGGGTCATTTGTAGAGACGTGGATGGACCTAGAGACTGTCATACAGAGTGAAGTAAGTCAGAAGGAGAAAAACAAATATCGTATATTAACACATATATGTGGACTCTAGAAAAATGGTACAGATGAATTGCTTTGCAAGGCAGAAATAGAGACACAGATGTAGAGAAGAAACATATGGACACCAAGGGGAGAAAGCAGGATGGGGGAGGTGGTGGTGGGATGAACTGGGAGATTGGGATTGACATACATATACTAATATGTATAAAATAGATAACTGTTAAGAACCTGCTGTATAAAAAAATAAAATAAAATAAAATTCAAAAAAAATTACTGGAACCCCCCCAAAATATTACCTAGCCACTTTTTAGCAGATCTCATAACTATTTTAATATTTTGACCAGTTATTATCTCTGGATAGTAAGATTTCAAGTGAATTTTTTTTTACTTTCTTCTTTTTATTTTCTGTACTGTTAGGATTTTTTACAAGGATTTTTTTTCATTTTTAGAAAGCTATTAAAGTTATCTTTATCGTAAAACTACATATATGAACTACATGGTTCCAATATGGTAAAAATATATGTAGAAAATATATGTAGAAAAAAGAGTCAAGAGGTATATATATTAAAATGTTAACAGTGGTTTCTCTGGATAATAAGATTATAAGTGGGTTTTTCTACAATGAACATGTGCTGTTTTTATAAGGAAAAAGATAATTATAATTGTTAATGTCCAGAGTATACTCGAACATACTCTGCTTCTATATGTCTTGGGCAAATCTTCATTTCTTAGGAAACGGAAGATACTAGACTGCATGATTGCTGAGATCGCTTCCAGTCCTGACATTTTAATATCCTGAATAAAGCCACACTGTACACTTTTGGATTGAAGTCCTATTTGAAGATTAAAAACAATTCTTACCAAGTGTCAAAAGGAGACCATTGTACTGTTCACTTACAGTTTTATTCAAAGTTATGCCACCAGAATGAAATTCCCTTAAAAGCTATGAATGAAATATATGAGGGAAGGGATGTGGGGAGAAAGGAGGAAGGGGGAGAGAGACAGAAAGAGAAAGAGAGAGAAGTCATGTCTGGGTTACCTGAAACACCTAAATAATGTCCCCTCTTTTCAGGAGTTTTATAAGTGGTCACCAAAATCCAAGTAGCTGATGTTCAGAACTCTCCAGAAAGGGATGTTACATAACACCTCTGGAAGTGAGGGTGCTTCACATATGCCAAGCACCAGCTCTGTTACTTATTTCCCACTGTACTCCTGTAAAGTATGTGAATATTCCAAGCTTAAGTTTCAAGACATGAGTAAGAGCCAACTGATTTGGTCAGGACCATAGGGCAGCCATCTGAGCTCAAGTCACAGGCTCCTAAATGGCTGGAAACGCTCCTCCCTCTGGGTAAAGCTACAGCTCTGTGGCATTTCCTATTTCTGCAGATTAATAATGGAGGCCCACTCCACCCTTGGCTGTGGGGCTCTCACCCTTCCTAATTGCCCTAGGAAATGCCTGTACATGATAAAGTGAAGAGCAGGTTCAATAAATGAAATTGATATATTTGAATTTCTTTCAAATAATTGTATTTCATGTTTTCATATGCACCTATATAGATATACATGTATATATAACCCTTTCTCTATCATTGCATATATCTTGCATGCTGATCATTCAATGAAAGAAGTGTAATTCAATTACAAATGGAAATAAGTATGTGTTACAAAATAAATAAGTCACAGGGATGTAATGTACAGCACAGGGAATATAGTTAATAATATTATAATGATTCTGTACAGTGCATAATCTATAAAAATACCAAATCACTATGTTGTACACCTGAAACTAATATAATATTGTAAGTCAAGTATACTTATAACAACAAAAAACAGGTTGAAAACTGGAGAGATACTTAAAAGTTTACAACTAATGAAGTGATTTATTATGAACAATACATTTTGAAGAAATTACCTTTTGAACCACTTTCTAAGTTTTCTAGAACTGAGTAGACTATAGTCATCTCCAGTGCATTTTAAATGAAAGAAATATCTGAAGAAAACTAATTTAATTTCAATAGTTTTAAAGTTTTAAAAGTTGCTTTAGAGCCTGAACCAAGATGGCAGAGTAGAAAGACATGCTCTCACTCCCTCTTGTGAGAACACCAGAATCACAACTAGCTGCTGGACAATCAGTGACAGGAAGACACTGGAACTCACCAAAAAAGATACCCCACATCCAAAGACAAGGGAGAAGCCACAATGAGACTGTAGGACAGACGAAATCACAGCAAAGTCAAATCCCTTAACTGCTGGGTGGGTGACGCACAGACTGGAGAACACTTATACCACAGGAGTACACCCAGTGGAGTGAAGGTTCTGAGCCACACGTCAGGCTTCCCAACCTGGGGGTCCGGCAACGGGAGGAGGAATTCCTAGAGAATCAGACTTTGAAGGCTAGTGGGATTTGATTGCAGGACTTTGACAGGACTGGGGGAAACAGAGACTCCACTCTTGGAGGGCACACACATATTAGTGTGTGCATCGGGACCCAGGGGAAGGAACAGTGAACCCAGGGGAGACTGAACCAGACCTACCTGCTAGTGTTGGAGGGTCTCCTGTGGAGGCGGGGTGTGGCTGTGGCTCACCATGGGGACAGAGACACTGGCAGCAGAAGTTCTGGGGATTACTCCTTGTCATGAGCCCTCCCAGAGTCTGCCATTAGTCCCACCAAAGAGCTCAGGTAGGCTCCAGTGTTGGGTTGCCTCAGGCCAAACAACCACCAGGGAGGGAACTCAGCCCCACCCATCAGAAGTCAAGTGGATTAAAGTTTTACTGAGCTCTGCCCAGGAGAGCAACGCCCAGCTCTACCCACCACCAGTCCCTCCCATCAGGAAACCTGCACAAGCCACTTAAATACCCTCATCCACCAGAGGACAGACAGCAGAAGCAAGAAGAACTACAATCCTGCAGCCTGTGGGACAAAAACCACATTCACAGAAAGATAGCCAAGATGAAAAGGCAGAGGGCTGTGTATCAGATGAAGGAACAAGATAAAACCCCAGAAAAACAACTAAATGAAGTGGAGATAGGCAACCTTCCAGAAAAAGAATTCAGAAAAATGATAGTGAAGATGATCCAGGACCTCGGAAAAACAATGGAGGCAAAGATCGAGAAGATGCAAGAAATGTTTCACACAGACCTGAAAGAATTAAAGAACAAATAAACAGAAACGAACAATACAATAACTGAAATGAAAACTACACTGAAAGGAATCAATAGCAGAAACACGAGGCAGAAGAATGGATAAGTGACCTGGAAGACAGAATGGTGGAATTCACTGCTGCAGAACAGAATAAAGAAAAAAGAATAAAAAGAAATGAAGACAGCCTAAGAGACCTCTGGGACAACATTAAACTTAACAACATCCACATTATAGGGGTCCCAGAAGCAGAAGAGAGAGATAAAGGACCAGAGAAAATATTTGAAGAGATTATAGTTGAAAACTTCCTTAACATGGGAAAGGAAATAGCCACCCAAGTCCAGGAAGCACAGAGAGTCCAATACAGGATAAACTGTAGGAGAAACACACCGAAACAATCAAATTCGCAAAAATTAAAGACAAAGAAAAATTATTGAAAGCAACAAGGGAAAAACGACAAATAACATACAAGGGAACTCCCATAAGGTTAACAGCTGATTTGTCAGCAGAAACTATACAAGCCAGAAGGGAGGGGCGTGATATACTTAAAGTGATGAAAGGGAAGGACCTACAACAAAGATTACTCTACCCTGCAAGGATCTCATTCAGATTTGATGGAGAAATCAAAAGCTTTACAGACAAGCAAAAGCTAAGAGAATTCAGCACCACCAAACCAGCTCTACAACAAATACTAAAGGAACTTCTCTAAGTGGGAAACACAACAGAAGAAAAGGACCTACAAAAACAAACCCATAACAATTAAGAAAATGGTAATAGGAACATACATATATATAATTACCTTAAATGTGAATGGATTAAATGCTCCAACCAAAAGACACAGGCTTGCTGAATGGATACAAAAACAAGATCCATATATATGCTGTCTACAAGAGACCCACTTCAGACCTAGGGACACATACAGACTGAAAGTGATGGGATGGAAAAAGATATTCCATGCAAATGGAAATCAAAAGAAAGCTGGAGTAGCGATACTCATATCAGATAAAATTGACTTTAAAATAAAGAATGTTACAATAGACAAGGAAGGACACTACATAAAGATCAAGGGATCAATCCAAGAAGAAGATATAACAATTATAAATATATATGCACCCAACATAGGAGCACCTCAATACATAAGGCAACTGCTAACAGCTGTAAAAGAGGAAATCGACAGTAACACAATAATAGTGGGGAACTTTAACACCTCACTTACACCAGTGGACAGATCAACCAAAATTAAAATAAATAAGGAAACACAGGCTTTAAATGACACAAAGACCAGATAGATTTAATTGCTAATTATAGGACATTCCATCCAGAAACAGCAGATTACACTTTCTTCTCAAGTGCGCACGGAACATTCTCCAGGATAGATCATATCTTGGGTCACAAATCAAACCTCAGTAAATTTAAGGAAATTGAAATCATATGAAGCATCTCTTCTGACCACAATGTTTTGAGATTAGAAATCAATTTCAGGGGAATAAACGTAAAAAACACAAACACATGGAGGCTAAACACCACGTTACTAAATAACCAAGAGACCACTGAAGAAATCAAAGAGGAAATCAAAAAATACCTAGAGACAAATAGCAATGAAAACACAACAATCCAAAACCTATGGGATGCAGCAAAACTAGTTCTAAGAGGGAAGTTTATAGCTATACAAGCCCACTTCAAGAAACAAGAAAAATCTCAAATAAATAATCTAACTTTACACCTAAAGGAACTAGAGAAAGAAGAACAAACAAAACCCAAAGTTAGCAGAAGGAAAGAATCATAAAATCAGAGCAGAAATAAATGAAATAGAAACAAAAAAAACAATAGCAAAGATCAATAAAATTAAAAGCTGGTTCTTTGAGACGTAAACAAAATTGATAAACCATTAGCCAGATTCATCAAGAAAAAGAGAGAGAGGACTCAAATCAATAGAATTAGAAATAAAAAAGGAGAAGTTACTACAGAAACTGCAGAAATACAAAGCATCCTAAGAGACTACTACATGCAACTCTATGCCAATAAAATGGACAACCTGGAAGAAATAGACAAATTCTTAGAAAGGTATAACCTTCCAAGACTGAACCAGGAAGAGATAGAAAATATGAACAGACCAATCACAAGTAATGAAATTGAAACTGTGATTAAAAATCTTCTACAAACAAAAGTCCAGGACCAGATGGCTTCACAGGTGAATTCTATCAAACATTTAGAGAAGAACTAACACTCATTCTCCTCAAACTCCAAAAAATTGTGGAGGAAGGAACACTCACCAACTCATTCTATGAGGCCACCATCACTCTGATACCAAAACCAGGCAAAGATACTATAAAAAAAGAAAATTACAGACCAATATCACTGATAAATATAGATGCAAAAATCCTCAACAGAATACTAGCAAACAGAATCCAACAACACATTAAAAGGATCATACACCATGATCAAGTGGGATTTATCCCAGGGATGCAAGGATTCTTCAATATATGCAAATCAATCAATGTGATACACCATATTAACAAATTGAAGAATAAAAACCATATGATCATCTCAATAGATGCAGAAAAAGCTTTTGACAAAATTCAACACCCACTTATGATAAGAACTCTCTAGAAAGTGGGCATAAAGGGAACCTATCTCAACATAATAAAGGCCATATACGACAAACCCACAGCAAACATTATTCTCAATGGTGAAAAACTGAAAGCATTTCCTCTAAGATCAGGAAGAAGCCAAGGATGTCCACTCTCACCACTATTATTCAACATAGTTTTGGAAGTCCTAACCTCAGCTATCAGAGAAGAAAAAGAAATAAAAGGAATACAAATTGGAAAAGAAGAAGTAAAACTGTCACTGTTTGCAGATGACATGATACTATACATAGAGAACCCTAAAGATGCCACGAGAAAACTACTAGAGCTAATCAATGAATTTGGTAAGGTTGCACAATACAAAATTAATGCACAGAAATCTCTTGCATTCCTATACACTAATGATGAAAAATCTGAAAGAGAAATGAAGGAAACGCTTCCATTTACCACTGTAACAAAAAGAATAAAATACCTAGGAATAAACCTACCTAGGGAGACAAAAGACCTGTATGCAGAAAACTATAAGACACTGATGAAAGAAATTAAAGATGATACCGACAGATGGAGAGATATACCATGTTCTTGGATTGGAAGAATCAATATTGTGAAAATGACTATACTACCCAAAGCAATCTACAGATTCAATGCAATCCCTATCAAATTACCAATGGCATTTTTTACAGAACTAGAACAAAAAAATCTTAAAATTTGTATGGAGACACAAAAAATCCCGAATAGCCAAAGCAGTCTTGAGGGAAAAAAACGTAGCGGGAGGAATCAGACTCCCTGACTTCAGACTATACTTCAAAGCTACAGTAATCAAGACAATATGGTACTGGCACAAAAACAGAAACATAGATCAATGGAACAAGACAGAAAGCCCAGAGATAAACCCACGCACATATCGTCAACTAATCTATGACAAAAGTGGCAAGGATATACACTGGAGAAAAGACAGTCTCTTCAATAAGTGGTGTTCTGGAAAACTGGACAGCTACATGTAAAAGAATGAAATTAGAACACTCCCTAACACCATACAAAAAACTAAACTCAAAATGGATTAGAGACCTTAATGTAAGACCAGACACTATACAACTCTTAGACAAAAACATAAGAAGAACACTCTTTGACATAAATCACAGCAAGATCTTTTTTGATCCACCTCCTAGAGTAATGGAAATAAAAACAAAAGTAAACAAATGGGACCTAATGAAACTTAAAAGCTTTTGCACAGCAAAGGGAACCATAAACAAGACGAAAAGACAACCATCATAATGGGAGAAAATATTGGCAAACGAATCAATGGACAAAGGATTAATCTCCAAAATATATAAACAGCTCATGCAGCTTGATATTAAAAAAACAAACAACCCAATCCAAAAATGGGCAGAAGGCCTACATAGACATTTCTCCAAAGAAGACATACAGCTGGCCAAGAAGCACATGAAAAGCTGCTCAACATCACTAATTATTAGAGAAATGCAAATCAAAACTACAATGAGGTATCACCTCACACCAGTTAGAGTGGGCTTCATCAGAAAATCTACAAACAACAAATGCTGGAGAGGGTATGGAGAAAAGGGAACCCTCTTGCACTGTTGGTGGGAATGTAAACTGATACAGCCACTATGGAGAACAGTATGGATGTTCCTTAAAAATCTAAAAATAGAATTACTATATGATCCAGCAATCCCACTACTGGGCATATACCCAGAGAAAACCACAATTCAAAAAGACACATGCACCCCAATGTTCATTGCAGCACTATTTACAATAGCCAGGTCATGGAAGCAACTTAAATGCCCATCGACAGACGAATGGATAAAGAAGATGTGGTATATATATAAAATGGAATATTACTCAGCAACAGAAAGGAAAGAAATTGGGTCATTTGTTGAGACGTGGATGGATCTAGAGACTGTCATACAGAGTGAAGTAAGTCAGAAAGAGAAAAACAAATATCGTATATTAACGCATGTATGTGGAACCTAGAAAAATGGCACAGATGAACCAGTTTTCAGGGCAGAAATTGAGACACAGATGTAGAGAACAAACGTATGGACACCAGAGGGGGAAAGCAGCAGCAGATGGGGGTGGTGGTGTGATGAATTGGGCGATTGGGATTGACATGTATATGCTGATGTGTATAAAATTGATGACTAATAAGAACCAGCTGTATATAAATAAATAAATAAAAATAAAACAAGAAAAAAACTTGCTTTAGAATATAAGACTATGAGAAAGGTATTCAATTCTTTCAGAGATTTAAAAAAATCTAATCAATATTCTAATTCATGACCATATTAGTAGAACATAGAAATAGTACAGGTATGCAAAATAGGTAACTGGGGACTAATTCACACTGTTTAACTCTAGAGGCTTGATTAAAATGGAAATAAAACACTTTGGTTTTATAAATTTACTCCATTTTAGTATGCATACAACAGAGAAAAACTTGAAATCAACATGCAAAAGTAACAAACATCATTTACTAAATCTGTGAACATGCACAGTACCACAGCCTGTTCTTTACGAACAGGATATTTGCAGGTTCATTTTACAAATGTTTCCCCTAATTTTCTGCATATTGTTTTGCGGTTCTCTTTCTTATGTATCACCCTCTGCCCCTTTGCCTCTTCGTTTCTTGTACTTGTGTAGGTTACCTAAGGAGAAGACAGTCAGCAAGGGTGAGCATGGGTGATCAATGAGCATGACTTCCACCTTGTCCTGGGAAGCTCCACAGGACCCCACCCCATCTCAGGGGCTCCTAAATTCCAAATTAAGGAATTTTGCTCCAGTCATACTTTCACTCAAAGATTAATTACCATTAAATTATAAGGGGTGCATAAGATGATGAATCTTCCCTTATTTTTCCTGTCCCTACCCTCTGAGGGTATTGCAGAAAAGAGTGTTGTATTTAAAACCACCTAGACATAATAAAAGAAATTAAAACTCTACAGAGAAGAAGAGAGATTTTTGTTTTCCTTTATTACAACCAGCTCAATTCAGATACCTAGGACAAGAAAGAATAATTATTCTCAAAAGTTACTAGTTTAAAACCAAGTAACTAGAGATTTTGCAACATATAAAACAAATTGATGATATGAATACCAGTACTACAATCAGTAAGCAATAACAGCACATGTGGGTCCATTTTTTTAAAGGTACAAGGAACCTGAAATGTATTCCTTTTTGATTTTGCATATTCTATTTGAAAATGTATTTCTTAGATTTGATCAACACCTTGAGTCTTCTAACACAGATCTCACCTAGCCTTGTGCAGCAAATATACATCTTACAAAATACCTAGTAAGAGTAAATTTTCAATCACTTACAAGCTGTTTTCTTTATTGATGTGACTAGAGCTAACATCTTGACAAAACCTATAGTTTGAAAAGCACAAAGGCAAAAAGTTCCAAATTACTCTGTCAAAACACAAAAATACCATCCTCATTTCACACAATCCTACCCTCCCTCCTTTTCCCATGGATAAATAGTTAAAACCAATAAGAACAGAAGAGTAATCGAATTACTCACGTTGTATGAGAGTATTGATATAAACAGTAATAGACAAATGTCAAAAAGAGGATACATTTAGTCTGAATCCTAAAAAAATAGTTTGATTGAGAATAATCCAACAATGGATGAATTTGCCTGGTGAACTAATTAGAACAGAGTCCTTGCTCATCCAGGGTCTAGAAAGAATCCTCTGAAGTTTAAAAACATTCATAAACTTATATATTATTTTATCTTGATATTGCCCACGTTTTATATTATAAAGATGCAAACATTTTTTGACACAAGTTTTCACTTGTTTTCTATTTTTAAAAACCAGAAAACTCTTATCTTAGTTTCAGCCTTCTCATTTGAATACATCTGTTCACAATGCTTGTATAATACATTTTTCAATGCGCTTTAGCTCAAAATTAATGAGGGAAAAATTCTAAAATCCCAGAAACATAAAAGTCATATGTTACAAGGGAATGTATTGATTTAGTAGTATTTCCATGTTTATGTAAATGATTCATAAATTTAGCAGAAATAGAAAAAATTTTTAAACATATGAATATCTGTAAATAACAACAGAGTTACAGAAATGTATTCATATAAACTGAGAAACTTGGAACTCTGCAGAAAATTGACTTTTATAAAAACTTTCATGTGAAAAAAAAAAACTTTCATGTGTATATTGGCATCTTGAGAAACAGAGTTGCTATATTTTTATAAAAGCAAAATGCATATTTCTGATTTTACTTATACACAAAGAATAATGCACTCTTCTTCGTTTGTATGTATTGATGCATCATTTTAAATATTTATACAAAGAAAGCGAATCCTAAATACGTTTCATCTCTGCGTCTCTCCATTTGACCTCTGTCATAATACCATTTCTTGACTTAGAATCATTGATTCCAAGGCATACACATTCATTTATAAAGTATGTCCTACTAACTTTAAATCGTTTTTCCGTAGAAAAAGCCTCTTAGATTCAGATTTACCTTTCAGGTGAAATTAAAATTTAAACTTTGAAGAGCATGTTCCATATAAATGTGAATTCCTCCCACCCACATTTAAAATGTTGGTGATATCTTTTATTTATAGAAATACAAATACTATGGTCATTGACGGATTGTCTTAATTTAATGAACAGAACATTTATAATATCCATAAATGTAACATTGAAAGTGAAAAATTCTAACCTTGATTTTAGAAAAAGCACTATTTATTTCCAAAATTGATATTCGAAATTATGGACCTAACAGAAAGTATGTAAAGTTGCCATTTAATAATTAAAAGCAAAACAAAACACCATAGCTTTTATTCAGCCAATGAATCCCCAACTCTGGAATTTCAAATTATAAACAGTTGGTATTTCCAACACCAGTTAATTATCACTGAACCACAGAAGGGTGGTAAATACTCAAAACTAAAGGGTTTTCATCCTTTGGAAACAATATGAATATTAGTGACACCTGACAAAAATGGCCTTTGCTCTGTTTAACATTTAATCAAGTAGTTAATATTAAAACTGGAGACAGAAAAATGTGTTGAAAGCAGTTACTTGTATACTGAGATTCGGAGAAAAACTACATGTGTTTTCCATTGTCCCATAGCCAACATTTTGGAATTTCTTACAGAATGATATATTTACATTTCTCAAAACTGAAAAAGTCTGCCTTCTTATTGAAGTTTACCATATGTCAAAACACTTCAAAAGCTAAATATTTTATATAAAGAGGGAGAAACTGACTAATCTATAGTGTATATAAGATTAACCAAAGGAAATTTCAGGATGTCTAAAACAGTGTTCTAGTTGTCAGTTAATTAATACTAGAGTAATCCTTGATAAATCCTAACCAATGTTTTAATTTATGTGACTGTATCAAATATGTTCATTATATTCTTATACAGCTTGTCAATTCAGTAACTTACATGTAAAAATTAATAAAATACCTGTAACACTATATTTTAACCAGTGCAAGGGTACTCTAAATACAGGATCTTCATATTTATTCAATTAACTGAACTCTATCAGTAAACACAATGACCTCAGGGCCTAACTCATAAAAAATGCATTATTTACATGGAATCTTCTTGAATTTGCTTGAAAAATTAATTATAAAGCAAACTTTTCTCAGTTTATGTACATAGCAATTACCCCCAAGCCCTTGAAAGCAAATGTTATTGAACACAGCTCACCTACATCAATGAGATGACAGAAGCATCAAAAACTTCAGTTTGTATCCAAAGGCTACATGAGTCAACTTACTGTACATGCACAGACATCTTACTGTTCTGTATGGCATGCTGTTGCAAGCATAATGTCCATTTAACATATAGTAAAGATGGGGAACTATAAAATGCACCTAGAAAAAAACCGAGCTAACAACAAAGAGCAGGTAAGTGAATACTTCAAATCTCAAAACATCTACCAATCAGCAAGTCTGAATAACATCTCTCCCAGGATATGAACAAAAATGACTAACACAGATTTTATTGTATGCATCTTTTAAATCGTAATAACTGAAAAGATTATATATAGATCTAATCCAAGTGAACCTAGAGTCACAAAGTGTTACCACTAAAAGAATAATTGTATCAGATGCCTAACTAATAAGTATTTTACCAAGACTTGGCAAATAAGTTGAGAGATGAAATTCTAAAAGGTGACAGAATCATAGGCAATAATAATGGAGACTTATAAAACACATTCCATGGTTGATAAAGTAGTTGACTTCTTGAGAGAACTGTAAAATTATCAGGGAAAGGAGAGCAGATGTTACACATTTGGACTTGGTAAAGCATTTGATGCACTGCTTCATGAAAAGTGACTTGAGAAATTAGTCCAAATTGGCTTGGATCTGATCAGTGTCACACAGATTGAAAACTGCTTGAAAATCAGTAAACAAAAGATCATAACAAATGGCCACATATCCATTTGGGGTAGAGATCAGCCACTGGAATTGGTGTTAAATCTGGTCTTAGTTAATGGTTTTATGAATATTTTTTTTCAAATAAACAATTTTAATAGAAGTTTCAAATGCTGCTGCATTGAAAGATGATGCCTACAAAAGAAAATTAAAAATAATAGAGTTACAAAGAAAAGAGTTAAACACACAGGAGATAATGTTAAATTTAGCTTATAAAATTCACTCCAGGGTTTCCCTAGTGGCGCAGTGGTTGAGAGTCCACCTGCCGATGCAGGGGACACAGGTTCGTGCCCTGGTCCGGGAAGATCCCACATGCTGCGGAGCAGCTAGGCCCGTGAGCCATGGCCGCTGAGCCTGTGCGTCCGGAGCCTGTGCTCCGCAACGGGAGAGGCCACAAGAGTGAGAGGCCCGCGTACCGCAAAAAAAAAAAAAAAAAAAAAAAAT
>NW_021703767.1:105669422-105942396 GCF_005190385.1 Monodon monoceros | reverse complement strand
TTTTTTTTTTTAACACAGACACCAGAACTTACAGATCCAAGTAAATCTTGTCCTTCGAAGTATTCACCCTGAGAAACCAAATATTTAGTCCAGGAATACTGTCACCGTTCAAAATGTTTTTGGAAATTCATATGTGAAATCGCCTTAAGAAATCAGTGCCAGTAAATTTTAGTGCCCTTTATGAGCCATATAAGAAAATGTGTCATCACAAAACAGCCATGCTTAATTTTTTCCTACACTTCATTTGTAATAAAAACTTATATTTCCCAGCTTCTTCATCAGACTTAATGCCAAACAGCCTTTAGCTAGTTCTAAAAATTAAAACCACCCTCAGAGAACTAAGATATGTTTCCACTAAAATTATCTGAAAGAATATACCATACATATATTTTTTCACAGGCTTATTTATTCCACCAACGCTTAATGAAAATCTGCTCTATGTTTGTCCCTACTCTTTGACTCTGCAGAGGCTACAAAAACTAAGTAACGATTCTTGCCCTCAAGGCACTCACATACTGGTTGGAGGAGACAATCACATAAATAATTACACTAGTGTAATGAAACTCTGGTAGAAGCATGCTCAGAATTCTGTAAGAGCACAAAGGGGATCTGAGGAAGGGCATTGCAGCAGCAGCAGATGTTTGACAACAGTACAAAATTCGGAAACTGGTGGTAGCTCCAATGGGAGCACAGGGTAGGTGGTGGAGGTAGGTAGCCTCAGAAGAAGAGACAGGAAAAAAAGAGGAAAAAGTCAAGATTAAATGTCATACTGAACAGCTTGAACTTAATTCTTCAAGCAGAAGAAAAATAAGCTAGGGAGTCATATGACCTGACCTGTGACTTTTCAGGAAGATAATTAGGGGTTGTGATATGAAGGATGGATTTGAAGAGAGAGAGGCCAGAATCTCAGAGAGGAGTTAAAGGATTTTCATCAGGCTTTGGCCTCCACCACTCCATCTAAAGTGCCTTGTCAAGGTCACCCAAGGTCTGACTATGGTCAGTTCTCAGTGGTCAATTCTCAGTCCTCACTCCATCCCCCTTGATGCACTTTTCTCACTTGGCTTCCAGGACACTGTGCTCTCTTGGTTTTCTTCCTACCTTGTTGGTAGTTCCTTCTGAGTCTCCTTTCACTGATTTCCACTCTTTCCCCCCAACCTCTGAATGATGGAGCACTCCAGAGTGCAGTCCTAGATTCTTTTCTCTGTAGTTAGTTTCTGGTGATTACACCCAGCCTCATTGCTTTAAGTGCCTTTTATATAAACCTGAAAATAACACAAATGTCCATCAGTGTGAGAATAGATGCATAAGTTGGTACATGCACTCATTAGACTATACACAGCAGTCAATTGAATTACAGTGACTTCAACAATATGGGTAAATCTTAACAGATAAGAATGAAAAGTAAACATAGGAAGGTAAAGGCATGCTATTTATAATCACACATATTAAGAAGTGAAAATTCAGAGGAGATAAATGGGAACAGAAAATGTTTAGATTTGAATATATTTCAAAGGCATCTGTAAAAGATTTACATAAACTATATAAGAAAGCCAAAGCAGGAGGAGGAAAAGAAAAGGTGAAGAAAAGCTGTGAATAAATTAAAGAAGTTCAAAATTTTTCCTAATACATATTATATAATTATTAGTACTAAGATACAACTTAGGAAAGAAAATCTGAGTACTGCTGAGTATTATTTGTCTTTTTTTTTTTTGCGGTACGCGAGGTTCTCTCTGTTGTGGCCTCTCTCGTTGCAGAGCACAGGCTCCGAACGTGCAGGTTCGGCGGCCATGGCTCACGGGCCTAGCCACTCCGCGGCATGTGGGATCTTCCCGGACAGAGGCACGAACCCGTGTCCCCTGCATCGGCAGGCGGACTCTCAACCACTGGGCACCAGGGAAGCCCTATTTGTCTTTTTCAAGAATTAAATTAGGTCTCATTTCCTGAATACACACCTCAAGAGGAGATATCCCCACATTAGCTACTACCCACTTCCCAGTGCAAAAGCATACTTCCCTCTTCCAAGCTCTACAGATATTTCCAAGATGGTCCACCTCCCCTTGACCGTCTTTATCTTCCTCCTTGTCCCCTATTGACCATCAGTGTCAGGCCTACATAGATGCTCAAATGTTTATTGAATACTTTGAACTTAATTTACTATGATTAGGCTTCTCTCTTTAAGATTTAAAAGAATGTTTAAGGAATGATTTAGTTCTATATTTTAAAAAGTTGTACTGGGATGTGACAAATGAATATCTTCTGTGAAACAAACGGAAGCATCCCAAATCATTCCTGGGATTATTCTTTATTAAGTATCTGTTGCAGCATATAATATGTGGACATCACAGAGTTTGGTGAGCGAGTCTCTTAAGTTTAGCCCACTTACTCATCTTCTTTTCTTTAGTCTTTCTGCACTTACAACTTGCCTGCCTCCCATCCCCATCCCCATGGCAACCCTACCCTTCCCTCTCTTTCAACCACCACTGCCTCCAACAATGTCAAACTCCAAGGAGAAAGCAGAAAAGTCTGACAGGTTAAAGTAGAAAGGGGAAAAGAATCCAAAGTACATGGTAGGAACTTAATAAATATCTGTTGAGTGAATGAATAAATGAGCTATGTACAACTAGGCTTGGAAGAGAGGAAGAGGACAGAAGAAGGAGCTGGAAGAGGTGGGAAGTTGCTCAAGATGAAAATATGAGTGCTTCTCATAGAATAGGTAGAAAAAGAGAATTCCCTTGAATTGTGAAGAGCTGCTAAGGAGAGGGTCATAGGAATTGAGAGTATTGGGGAAAATTTTCTCACCTGTTCTGTAGCCTACATTTCAGTCAGCCAAAGAGCATAACCAAGCTTCTTCATGTATTCAGGCCACTGACCTACTGTCTATCTCATTCTGCACCCTATTAGGTGGGATGATAAATTTGAGGGTGGTGGGGACTGAGGGCAGGGGTAGAGTAGGTAGAACCGGGCTAAACCCACCTCACTGGTCCACTAACCTTAGAAATTATAATGTTATCCAGCAATTCCTAACCCCACCTGATTCCATGCTCAGCCCTCTGGAGAGCAGAGTTAACAGCGTGAGAGATAGAATCAGCTCTGTGCCCAGATCCACTGCTTTGTTGCTGATACAACTGCAAACATTCCAGAAATGAATCCTCCCCCTGCCTGTCACGACCCATCTATTCTAATTCCTCTCCCTGATCTTGGAAAACTAAAAAAGGACCAGTTACCCTCTGAGTTAGTCGGAGCTTCATTTGTACTCAGTGAGGAATAATATACACAGGCACAAAACTCCAACAGCACAACCGGTGCTAACTATTAGCCTAGATCAATAGTCTCAACAGAAAAGGTCAAAGGTCCGATGGGCTCTGGGAACCCCAGACCACATTACTCTCCACCTTGAGCAACTTGACAGACAAGCTCAAATTGCTCTGGCTGTCCCCTTTCAGTGCATTAGCAAAGAACTTCAGGGCTTGAAACTAACAGTCCTTTCCCCTACATTAAATGCTTTTTAAAAAGTAAACAATAATAAGCAGAAGATGACAAAGAAGAAATTGGAACAATAAGGAGAAGGATAATAAAACAGGACAAGAATTTTAATAGCTGGCTTACTTTTCAAAAAGGAATATACACAATTTTGCAGATTTCTTTTATAGAAAGAAATATTTCATTTTATTTCTTTATTTCATAACAATAAAAGAGATTTGTGGGGGACTCTGCTGAATGGCATATGGAGATCTGTATGCTTGAGTAAGATCATACTCTAGGGTATAGCAAAGCATCCCAGCCCTGAGTTTTGGAGAACTCTTGCTACGGACCAGACTCAAAAGGCCCCCTGGCATTAAAAAATGACCAGAGTCTCTTATACATAAAAACAGCTCAGAAACTTCCTGTATTGACTTCCTATTGCTGCTATAACACATTTCCACAAACGTAGTGGCTTAAAACAACACAAATTGATTATCCCACAATTCTATAGGTTAGAAGTCCAGCACAGGTTTTACTGGGCTAAAATCTAGGTGCTGGCAGGGCTACATTCCTTCTGGAAGCTCTGGGACAAATCCCTTTCCTTGCCTTTTCCAACTTCTAGAGGCCACCTGCACTCTTTGGCTTCTCCATCTTCAAAGCCAGCAATGTTGCATCTCTCTGACCATTCTTTTTTAGTCACATCTCTCTCTGAGTCTCCTCTTTTGCCTCCCTCTTCCACTTTTAAAGACCCTTTTAATACAGTGGGCCCACCTGAGTAGTCCAGGATAATTTCTCTATTTTAAGGTCAGCTGATTAGCAACCTTAATTCCACTGCAATCTCATTCCCTTTGCCATAGTAGCTAACTTATTTACAATTTGCAGGGATCAGAAAGTGGATATCTTTGAAGGTATCTTTATTCTGTCTATCACACTTCCTTATTACTCCCAAAGCAAATTGGAGGACCAGCCTCTCTCTTTCCAAACCTTCTTTTGATGGCTAGTTTTACCTAATGTCACCTTTCTAAAAGGTTTTGGAAGGAGGTCTAGAACTGAAACTCCCCCAGGGTGGGTACTCAAGTCTTTTAAATGAGCATCAGGTGACACTTAGTTTTAATGGAAACTATATACACCTTAAAAGAAACACAACTGCTGACAGGTGAGAATTTCAGTAAATAAATATATTTGCCCACAAGATAGGTAATTACATTTTAAACCACTAATGCCAGTAAACCTAATACAAAACACAATGTAGCCTGAGTACTGAAATTTTGGATAGGTTGATAGACTTTTTAAATCGTTTTTAAGGGTAGTTTATTTTCTTCTTCCTTAGCACGGAAACATAAAAAAACGTATTCAATAAATAAGCAAACGGAAGGAGAATCAATCTAATATCAACGTGATTTGAGACTTAATGCCAGGTCTCAAGTTGTATGCTGACGTTCCGGAATATAGGGGGCTGAAGGTCAGGGACTCTGGGTAACCTCTGCATTAAGAACGCCTTGAGTCAGGAAGAAAGAGAGCATCCTTTCTATTCTATACAAAGGAGCAGCTCTAAAGTCATAGTCCCTCAAAAATTCTATGTAAAAAAAGCTTTGCAAGATTTGAAGAAAGTTTTATTCCAAACTCCAGGCCACACAGCATACACACACATAATCAATATTCACACTGAGGATGTGAAATAAATATGCACACCACTTCCTACTATTTTACAACACTGTCTCTAGTCACACAGACAAGTAAATTCAAGATCCTCTCTATGTAACAATAATTTGAAAGACAAATAATAAAAGTAGAGAAGAGAAGTGCATTTGTGGACACACTGTATGCCAGCCACTTTGCACATCTTATCTTATTTGATCCCCACAACCTGCAAGGTGTGTGTTACAGGACACTAAGAGGACCCAGGCTCTAGAAGCTAAGAAATTACCTGAAACTTCACATCCAATTAACAGGTGATATAGTTGAGATTTGAATTCACGAAAATCTGCCTCTAAAGATTAGTCATATACTCAACCTACTTTATTAGTGACAAGTAGCTGTCTCTCTAGCAAAATCCTTATTGGTTATTAAAAATAAAAGTGCTAATATTCAAAAAAAGATTAGTCATATACTGCGACATCACACTGACTCTCAAATTAAGATGTGTAAAAAGTGTTCTGAGTTCTTAATAGATATGTGAAATATAAGCCAAGACTTCGCCATAAATCTAAATTTAGCCACTGGAAAGAAGTCCCTCTTCATTATATCTGTAAGTAGGACTCAACTGTTCATTTTACATGTCCTTACAATAGTAATCAAACATTTCTTCTTTTGTATTATATGGGTTTTCAAACTGCTATTAAAGATCGTTGGTCAGCAGCCCTTGTGTCTTTTAGCATTTCACTGCTAACGCTCTACAAACTTGGCCAGCCAAAGAAAACGCAGATGGTCCTGTGGAACACAAACCACGGCAACATATGGTATGCATTTATTCCAACAAAGTGTGCTTCTTAACCTCTGGGTGTCGCTCCACCATTTCTTTATAAGGCTACTCATTTCTAAGGAAGGTTCAGTTTCCAAAAAGAGGGTAACAGGCCCCACATGTGTTGTATGGCCACTCAGACACATATAATGTGTCTGAACGCCTTTAAGCAAGTGCATTTAGTACGTGCTCCCTAACACTATCGTATGTATTTATGAACTATCTCCCCCAAGATGGTAAACCCCTTGAGGGCAAGTGCCATGCCTGATATCTCACCTTATTAGCCACACATGGCAGAGTAACAATACCATCTGTCATGTATATGGCACTGTGCAATCTCTAAATTGCTCTTATAGATAAGCCCCTAACTGCACTGTGACATTTGCCACATCGTCCAGATGAGGCTCACAGAGGCTAAGCAATTAGCTGGAATCACAAACTAGTAGGTAATGCTTTCCTCTAGCCCACAACAGGGAAGTAGTTATTCCCTGTCTTGCATACTTTGTTATTTTCTTCTTCTAAGGTTTTTATTATAAGGACTAATGACTATTGGCCTTTGCATTAAAATAAATATCATATAGTGGTAGTATACATAAGTGCAAGCCACTGTTCTTAGGGCTTTACAAATATTAATTTATTTAATCCTCCTAGCATCCCCACAAAATAGATCCTGTTTTTATCTGCATTTTACAGATGAAGAAACTGAGGCACAGAGAGATGAACTAATCCAAAATCACAGGACTGGTAAATGGCAGCAGTGAGGTTTGAATCCAGGAAGTCTGGCTCCAGAGTCCATGCCCTTAACTTACTCTGCTCTGTTCTGCCTGAATAAGAATCTACAAAGATCTTTACTCAGGACGTGTGAGCCTTTGTTCAACAAGGGGGAAAAAGGTGTGTTTACTCCTTCCTATGTGATTTATTTGATTATATTCTAAAACCTTTCTTCATGCCAATAGAACTCCACGTAAGTACTATACTAAATTTTCCTGTACTGAAGGCATATGCGATGGTTACCTTGATTGACACATAAAATACCCAAAACAAAATACCCCCAAGACTTGAGGATATTTTGTTTTGTGAATTAGAGACATGAAAGGATTACCTAGGTATCAGAAGTGTTATAAGCTCACATCTGTAAGTCTTTGTTGGAGATTTTCATATTTCTTATACAAGAATGTTCCCTGTCTGAAATATTTCAGTGTTCACTCTGTATCTGAGCTTGAAAATTATCTAATCCTTTTTAAGTGTTAATTTTCAACTACTTTTTCTTCACACATGCTTTCAATAAAATGTTTAACACTTTTTATGTTTTTATTCCAGTCGTCTTGAAAACATGCTAGTAAACATGCAAGCATATTGTAAAGGTTTAAAATTCATGGTGTGTATACATATATCAACAGGAGTTATGAATTATGTATATCTCAAGCCTATATAAATTAGATTTTGAAGAACAAGCATCACAGTACTCAGGCAGGTCATAATAAGAGATTCCATGTGAAATGTAAAAACTACCTTGAATAAATTATCCATAAGTTAACACTCTCATTAGAATGACATATTTATTATTTCTGGTTCTGTGACATTCCTTTAATGCACTTTGACTAACTGTTCTAACAGCATGTTAAGAAACCATTGCAGGCCTTTTTCCCGCCTTGGAATTAGCAGACTTTATTTACATTTGAACTAAAATAATTTAAAATAATATAACATTGAAAACAATCACCCATTTCCCAATGTAGAATACCATTTTCTTCTGCCCAGAAACATTTAATTGAAGCAGGATATAACTTTAGTAATTATTTTTGCACGGAATGACTCTAAAATTAATAGTCAATTGTAAGACTGTTTAAAAGTTGGGAGACTGACAATCAAAACAATCTTAAATGCTTTTTTTGTGTGATGAAAAGGAGTGATCCTTTAATTCCCTCACACACATTAAACTGATTTCACAGACTTTCTGTACTGGTGTTTAACATAGTCAAGTGCTTGAGGTTACATAAAATAAACAATCTTGAGATCTTATTGCAAATGTTTGCAATTTATGATGTAAACTGATTTGTGAAAAAATAACAGGATCCCATGTCACCGAAGCCAAAAAGGCATTTTTCAGAAATCAAAATAGTTCCGAAATTTGAGCATTGCATTATGCTAAAGTATTACCATCTGAGGATCTAAAAAGTTACAAATCTGGGGGAAAACTCAAAATAGATATTTATCAGCTCAGCTTCAAGCTAAGGCCTCCGATCTCAACGGGCCTCCTGCATAATAGGGTCTTTAACACTAATGATGTTTTGAGTAAGCTCTTTTAATTCAGTTTTCCCCAGGGATTTTATAGCTTGGGAAGGCTTTGCACACCCTGAAAGATTTGGGGGAACAACTGGGGGAAATTTTAATTATTTATTGCGATTATTGAGTTTGGACCAAAACAACATGCATGTTGGGGCATATCTGAATTTAAAGTGAAGCTTTCCTCCGACCACTTCTCAGAGTGGCTCTGGAAACTCGGGTTTTGGAATCTCTTGTTCACACACCAAAGCGCCTGCCCGGGTGGCCGTGGCACTCCGGGAAAGCGGGCTCTGCTCGGGCGCCTGTGGGAGGCTGGACCCCCGAGGGACCGGCCCGATGGGAAAGGAAAGGCGGCCTTGGTCCTCGCTGAGTCTCGGGAGAGCGGACTCGGGAGGAGGCGAGGACGCCGCGGGCGGCCCTGACGCCGGTCTCACCGACCGCGCCTGGCTCAGGTACAGCCGACGGGGCTGAGAAACTGGCCTTCCTTCTTCTCGCCCTGCCGGGCTGCGTCCGCGGGCTCCCGCCAGGACCGCATCCCCGCGGGCTCCGCGCCCAGCCCAGCCGCCTCCGGCGGCCGGTAACGTTCCAGCCGACGTAGGCCGCGCTGCCTCGCCCCTTCGCTGGTGCCTGGCGCCCGGCCGGCCTCGGCCCGGACGCAACGCCTCCTTTGACCTCAGGCTCCCTGAGCTCAGCTGCGGGGACAGGCTGGGCTCCGCGTCGGTCGCGCCCTTGGCTGGGCCCCGGACGGAACTGCCAACCCCCGGCCCCAAGTTCTCCCGTGACCTGCGACCTCCCTTGGGGTGTCCGGGGAAACGTCCGAGTCTCCGCCGGGGTCTGGATTAGGGTTGGGGCTCGGAGCCTGCCCGTTCGGACCCAGGACCCGGGCGCCGACGGGAGCCAGCCGGAGGCCACCGGCCCAGGCGGGAGGCGCGGCGCGGCGGCTTCAAAGCGCACCCCGCCCCCAAGCAGATGTTTATTATGAAAACTAGGGACGCTTGTCAAGTAGAAGACCCGCAAGGCCTGAGCTCTGAATACGGCCCAAGTCCTGTTCTGTGGTCTTTGAAGACTAAAAGATGAAAATAAACATATCACCCACGTCTACGCGGAGGAACAGCTTTGAGTGCGAGCTCAACCTGGGAGAGGGCCGGGTTGGGGAGGAGGGAGCAAGGCCCGAGGATACGGGGCTTTGTCGCAAGGAGGGTCTCCTCTACGCATCCTCCGTCCCCTAGGGGGCCCCAGGGGACACTCGGGACACCCTCAATTTTGGCGGAGGGTGTCCCCTATCCCAAGAGTCCGAGAGGGAAGGGAAGGGAAGGGCAGGTCCTGTCCCGGGTCTTTACGGTCTGTACCTACCCGCAAACAGACAGAGCCTTCGGGCTTAGTAGGCAGTATTTCTTCCGGGAGAGGGGACGGGAGGAGGAGGGAGAGAGGGAGGGGCTCCTCGGTATCCGGAGGATGGCTAAGACCCGGGTTTTCCTAAACACGATCCTAGCTTCTACCATTCCCTAAATTTAACGAACGAAAAATCTGTTTGGGCCAAAGCGCTAAATTGAAGTGGGAGGCGGGGGACCCGCTCTCCCCGGCACCCCTACCGGGCTTCGCGGCTCTTATCTTACTCCCAAACCACCACCGACTCCGGGGAGGGTCGGCGACCTGGAACCAAGTGTCTGTCTTGCCACAATTAACCCAGGTGGATTTCGCATCGCGTGATCACGCTTTCTTCCTCCCCAAAATGTTTCCCAAATGAACATCAAGGGCGAAAGTGCAGCAGAATGAAGAACCAGAGTCCGTCTTGGGGAAGGGGGTTATTCTATGTTATTCTACATGTTATCTGTTCCTTTATTGATTTGGTGTAAAATGAATCCGGTTTCTGTGCTGGGTGGATAAAATGGGGCGGGCGGGGGGCATTTTCTCTCTGGGCTTCCGAGAGCCACAGAGCCACCATTCTTACGGTCCGGTCCCTTGATTGCCGCACATAGGAGAAGAGGCAAGCGCTTTTACAAGTTGGTATAGTCGAGAGAGAGAGACAGAGAGAGACAGAGAGAGACAGAGAGAGAGAGAGAGAGACAGAGAGACAGAGAGAGAGAGACAGAGACAGAGAGAGACAGAGAGAGAAAGAGAGAGAGAGAGAGAGAGAGAGAGAGAGAGAGAGAGAGATTGATTCATCAAAAAGGAAGAAAGAAAGACTATCCCGGATAGTTTAATAGTAACAGGAACAAAGATGACGCGAACCCCATCAAATGAAACGATACTATTTTGATTCAATTGACCGCAAAGTGTCTTCAATTAATAACTTGGCACTTATTTAAAAGGTTTAACAGAGGTGAGACCGAAACATTTTGTACCGACAACACGTCATGAAATAACAGAATCTTCTTTTGTTTAAAATAACTTAATACACTAGAAAAAATATGGCAAATATAAATAATTTTGTTTTCATGGAGAACAAATAGTTACAAAGCTCAACCGCATACCAAAGTTCAGCTAAAAGAGCTTTTCCTCGTTCTTGTATAAGGGATTAAAAAAAAACCCAAAAACTAAGGAGCCTTTTTTTAGAGAATTGGGATACAGATTGCTTAGTCCAGGGTATCCCAGTTTAAATAGCTACATGAATTGAGACAAACAAAAATATTACTTGAATATACACCCTTGTGAGATAAAATGCAAATGTTGAAAGTCAACTATCAGTTCACACGTTATAGCCAAAATAAACTTTGTTCGTGTTTATCAACATATTTTACACAAACTTAGTGCCTGTATCTATCTGGGTGTTGTTTAAAGTGAGTGTGATGGGACAGAGAGGGGGGAATAAAGCACGGTCCTCAAATAGGACTTTAGGAAATCTGCAAGAGGGAATACAAGAAAAGGGGGAGGAGAGGGGACTTAACACTGAGCGCCCACTATGTATCAGGCACCACGTGAGGCGCTGTACCTTCACCGTTCCATTTCTCTTTTCTTTTTCCTTTTCTCACATTTTCTACCTGCCTCTGTTGTCTTGGGACAATCAGAGTGTAACTTTTTTGCCCTTCAGACTTTTTTCTTTTGTCCCCCAGGATTAAAGACGGGACAAAAATAAATATAGATAGAAATATATATATATCAATTTCCAGATGCTTTGGGTATTGTTTTTATACTGAAAATGAAAATGGAGTTAAGTGCATGTGAGTAAAGTGGGGGAGGGGGGAGACACCATCAATGGAATACAAGTAACATGCAAACCGGAATTTACTGTCAGCAGTCTGGACAGTTCTGCCATAATAATTTTCTCAGAGAAATCATCGTCTGTGGTATCATTTTTGTATTAATATTTTTTCTCTCCTCGTTTTTATACTGTCTTCCCTCTTCTTGCTCTTCCATACTGGTGGCTTTTAACTCAAAGCACCTGATTCAACGTAAAAGGAGGCCCGCCTCTCTTATCAAATTTCTTGTATTAAAGTGAACTTCGCAGAAAAAGGTCAGTTTCAAAACCTGTGAACTTCCCAGCTGCGTACATTTTTTTCATCTTAATTCTTTAAATAAGTATACCTCTTCCTTCTGTTTTGCCTTCTTAGCCCATTTTAAAAAACATACACTTTAAGTTGGTAACTCCCCCCCCCCCCACCGCCGCCCCAATTCTCTCGAGATTCGTCCAGGTTCTTTTTCCATATTATTTAATGTACAAAATACTTTAAATTTTTTTTCTTTTTTGTTCCTTGGTTCTCTCTCCGATTTCAGCTTCTGACGAATAGCATAAGTTCCCTTTCTCTATTTATCTCTGGTTTGTCTTTTCTACTTTTTTTCCCCTCATTTTTTATTAACAGGATTTTTATTTCTACGCAAGAGTCCATCGTCGCAGTTTTGCCGTGAGCCACACACTCCGCTGTCCCAGCACTCCCTTGTCCAGTCTCTCTCCAGACCTCCCAAACCCAGCCCTACAAAGCCAAATTCTAGGCCCTTGGGTAGGTGAATGGTCAGGAGCCACGGAGCTGGTGCCCCTCTTGGGATCCCAGGTCACTCCCTCCGAGTCCGGGATGCGGAATGGGGCAAGGGGCGATCTGCGGGTGGAAAGAGGCTCGGCTCCCGAGGTCCGGAGCAGGTAACGGAGAAGCAGCGGGGCTCGGAGGGCGTGCAGGCTGCGCGCCGTGCTGCAGGCGCGACGTTGGCGCTGGCGTTGGCGTCACAGACCCAGGGCGGCCGCGTGCTTTTTGGCTTTCAGTCTGAGATCCGCGATGCTGGAGTTCTTGCTGGTAGTCTTGGCGGCAGCTGCGGCGGCCACGACGGAGGCGGCAGAAGCTGAGTCCGCGGCCAGCGTGGCGAGCGGCAGTCCGAAGGGAGGCGCGGGGAACATCATGTAGGGCGCGTGCGCGGCCAGGTGCGGGTGCAGGTGGTGGTGCGCGTGCGCCACGGCGCTGTCCAGCTGCAGCTGCGCCTGAACCTGAAAGGACAAGGGCGTCACGTTGCAATGACTATCCTAGGGTGACAACAGAATAGAAACAGAGCATTAACGGCGTCCAGCTTAGCTCGGGTAAGGCTGGGGCAGGGGACGGGAAAGGGGCATTTGGCTGACCTTATCAGTCTGTTACTGAATCTGGGGCGCCACAGGGATATTCCAGTGACCCTGAGTCTCTGCAACTAGCTCAGTGTGGCCTATCCCCTTGAGTCCCAGGGACTCCCGTCTGCAGGAATTGTGGCCGCCCCCTCGGGAGCTGGGTCCGTCAGAAGGCGACATTACTATTGTGCTAATACATCACCCTCCTGAAAATAACAATGTATATTGGACAGACGACGGGATGAGGGTCATTACCCTCCTCTTTTGATGCTGTCGTACACCTTTTACCCTGCTACTAAAACACTGAAGTACCATTAAGCAAATTACAAAACTTTTAAAATGTCACCTAGGGAAGTTGTTGCATCTTCATCACAACTGGCACAATTGTTAGTACTTCTAACATTTACTGCTATTAAAATTACCTTGGGATCTTGTTAAAAAGTGGATTCTGATTCAGAAGGTCTAGTGTAGGGCCAGAGATTCTGCATTTCTAACAATCTCCCAGCTGATGCTGATGCTGCAGACTAGGAGATCACCTTCTGAGTAGTAAGGGTCTCCTTTTAAGATTCCCCTCTCTCTCCAGTCATTCTCTCTTGCTTCAGAAGCCTAGCATCAGGATACCAGAATCCAGTGGTGCCAGGAGAGCTAAGATCTGCCTAATACTAACCCTCAATACACAGGTGAAGCCAGGTGTCTCCCCCGACCAGGACACTGGCATCTCAGAGTTAATTCATGACTTCACAGTCCTATGGAGCAGGGGCCTGGCCATGGGGAAGGTCAGGCACTGGTTGGGAAAGGATTGCACCCTTAGTCTTGGAGAATGGGGAGTTCAGAGCCCTGGGATTTCCCAGGATTAAATCATTGCTGCAGGCTGTACTTTAAAAATATAGTCTTAAAGGTTTCTGTATGGCTAAGAAATGGATTGCAGCCGCAAGGTGTCCCTGGGAAGACCAGTGCTTCCCTCTCTATTAGATATGAAGCTTTGCAGCTTTAAAAAATCAAGTCTGAGCTGGGAGTGTATTTATTTGTTTGTTTGTTTGTTTATCTTCGGTCAGAGACATTTAATGTGAATAAGAGATAGAAAACACCTAGAAAAATATTTAGAGAGTTGCCTTAGAAACACCTTAGGACTAACCTCTGTACTGGATCTGACAAAATCTTAATCAGAAGGCTTTTCCTTCCTCTCCCCAAGTGCAATCTTTAGTGCATTTTTAAAGGACCCGTTGCTGCCCTCAGGCCTCTGTGGGTTTCCCTAGGCATGTAGGCCCCTGACACTGTATAGGTTTTTAAAGGGGAGTAGGCCCACTATATCATCTGAAAATTGATCCTCTACCTGTATAGACACCTATATGGGGGCTTAGAGACAGGGGATGTTCAACAATTCAAGCAAATATCCAGGTCTTTTCACAGTTAAAAACAGGTTGAAACTGGGCTGTACTTGCCTGCTGAAATGGCATCCTTAAAGCACCTACGTTGACGTACGGTGCTACTCTACAAGCTTCAAATTGGCTGGCAGCCCCTATGAGGACGCCTGCAAAAAATGGGGGAACAAAACACAATAAAGTGAGATTAACATGTCCAGCATTGTTTTCCAAGGTTCCAAATGGAACCAAGATAGAACTACTTCCTTTGGAATTGTACATTTATCTTCCTAAACTGCTGCTAAAACGAAAAGCAATGTAATTTACTCCCAAACTTTAGGACTGTCCTTAACTGCCTTCGGAGCAGATTTTTAAATAAGGACCATAGTTATCTTTGACAAGGTTCTTTTCTGTCTTCATAATAAACATCGCCTAATACTCTTTTTACTTAGGGCATCAAATGTTCTTTGTCTGAGAAGCATACCTTTATGCAGTTGATTTTCCTGTTTTCTACATTTAGCTCTTCGATTCTGAAACCAAACCTACAAAGTGGAGGAAAAAATAAAACCTAGATGTTATGACTCAGAGTAATGTTATAGGCAAGGATTGGGAGATATAGCAAGCAATCTTTGAATTATATACAAGAACCTTAATTTCCAAAGTTAAAAACATAAATAAATGACATAAATAGAAAGATTTCATATACTTTTGCGAGATAAGTTGTTTCTTGATAAATTACTGTAGTCCCGGTTTCATGTTTCCACAGTTAGAATCCCCAAGGCCTAAAACTCGCCCTGATACCTGATACTAAAGTGATAATGGGTTTAGATGTTTGCCCAGTAAGACCTGAGAAGAAAATGCTCATTAATAGCCTGTAATATTAATTAGTTTCATCTTCAAGAAAAACCAAACACCAAAGCAAATAGTGACTCTGTTTTTTGTTTTTTTTTTCCTGGGGGTGGGGGGGATAAGAGTGGGGGAAGAGGTAATTAGTGTCATAAAAGCCTCACTACAAAGAAGTTTAGAATTTCTCTGTTCCTCTGTGCAGCAGAGTGTAACATGGTAGCAGAATAATTGTGCCATTATCATGATAATCTAATTTGCTTCTATAGAAAAAGCCACTGAGTACAGTTAGGGTAGTAGAGAAGTGTCCAGAAGATAGATCAAAATTTAAATAAAGTATGAAAAAATAAATACCAGCAATGAAGTTCACTTATTATGAGAAAAAAAGAAGAACATTCTGTGAAATGGGAGTGGGGTATGAATCAAGTAACTGCTGGATACTATCTTCTCCCAGATATTACCTTCTTGGATAAACTTGCCAGCTTTTAGAGGCAGTATGGCAGATTTTAAGAAATTCAAATAAAGCTTGCTTTTACACTCCAATAATATAGCATTATGTTCCAATAACACAGCATATTGACTGATTCATAAATTAATGTTAAAAAACATGAAAGTAAAATATTGCTTCAGAGCTTTCTTCTTGTTTTTGAAAGCAAGTGTCACAGTCAATGGAAATCTTCAAAAATTCCCCTGCCATTTAGTGTAGTAGAAGGGTAGATTTCATGCCAGGGTGGCATCCTTTGTGTACCTCACATGGCCTGAGGCTTTTGCCTCTTTTTTCCCCTAGAAGAGTTGGAGCTGATACGCTAATGCTCACAACTGTAATAATTATCATCATGTCTTTAAGGGGTTGCTAAGCCTCTAGAGATCTCAGTGCACAGAGCAAAGTAGGAGAGGCTTAAAAAGGAAGGCTCTGCTGTTGATGCTGTGATGACCAAGGCAGCCTATTATTACTTTTCCCCTTTAAAGTGACTGCTCTGTTTTTGTCCTGATCCTATTACAAGATGTGGGGAAGCCCCATAAGAATTGCATAGTTCGCTGCAGATGGTGGTCTCTAGCCCAGAGACCTAGGGAGTATCTGTTACAGTGATACTTTGTAACAGCTGCAGATGTTCAGGCCTAAAACTGCTCCATGTGTTCAAACAAATAATGACTATCATTTTCTCCTATTTTATTATTTGAGTGGAAATACAACCTGAAACATTTAAATTCGTTTTCCATAAAACTAAAAGGATATGTATGCATGTATGTATGTAATTTTTTCCCCCTTAAGCGCTCCTGAAGCCTACTTTTCCCATTACATTCACCGCCACAACCGGTAAAGAAAATCTGCTCCAATGCTAACTCCATTTAGTGTGGCACTTGCTGGGGTCAGATTTTGGAAATGTCAATATTAAGATATGTGGATTGTTTTAAAATCAAGTTTCTGTAGGTTCAGGTTCACTTCCCTGGTTAAGTGAGAGAACAAAGAGTGACCAAACGCATTTATTTCTCTGCTATTTCACACACAGTTTGAGATCGACCGCTAACGGCAGACTGTAAATTTGTGCACTTAACAGTTGCTAATTTTCTTTATAGTCTGTACATCTATAAACCTAATTGGCATATCCGCTTGGCAAGCCTAGATCCTAGAGCAGACCCTCAAGGAAACCCAACTCCGCCGAACAAAATATTCGTTGTAACTTTTAAGGCATCCAGAAGATAAAACGTTTTCTGTGGGATTTTTTTAAGGCTTATAAAAGTAGGCCCATTAGGATTAAACCACATTAAAGGCATCGAGAGGCGAGGGTCGGGGGGTGTGGTTTATAGAAACTCTGGGAGCAAGCCCAGCACAGCTTTCTTCTGCTGGGAACATATGTTGGGATGGGGCGGGGCGGTGGGGGGAGCACCGGAAGGCTTTAAGACCAAGATCTACTTTGGAAAATAAGACCTTTAGCAGAGACGTCGCTTCCCTTCTCACCTCACTCCAGACATTTGGACCCACACCCTCGTCATGTGTACCCCAGGCGACTCTCCAACCCCAGGCATGCCCCTCTGCTCCCCGCGACCTCCTCACAGGCGGGTACCTGCACTCGGGCCTCGGACAGCCCCAGCCGTTGGCTCAGTTCTTCACGCATAAAGGCGTCCGGGTAGTGAGTCTCGTCAAAAAGCCTCTCCAGCTCGTTGAGTTGTTCCAGGGTGAAATTGGTCCGACTTCGCCTCTGCTTGATTTTGGTCTGGCCTTCGTCCTCCATCCCTTTCGCATCCTCTTTGCGATCCTTCGGCTCCGGGGACACTGGAGGGGGCACCACGAACAGGACCGCACACATACGTCCACGCGCACACACAGCAACACACACACACACAGACAAAAACAACACAGCAAATGCCATTACCAGATCTGTCTCCAGAAGGATGGAGGATCCTGCCCCCTCCCGGAGTTCCTGTCCAGTTCCTCACCCGGCTGCGAGGAAGAGGATCCTGGAGACGCGAAAAGATCAACTCTGGGCGGCTGCCCGCGGGCAAGGTGGGCATTCACCCACGCATCCCTTTTGCAACTGTGGCCTCAGCTCACCTCCTCACTATTCAGCCCACAGTCCCCTGCCCTCCCCCGAGAACACCAAATCAATTCCACTAACCCTCTCTTGCATTCACTCTCTCCCACTCGCGCACAAAAATCAAAAGAGCCGCACCGGGCGGGTCACAGAACGAGATGCCGGCAGGAGAGCACAGCGAGGCCACGGACTGGCCTCTTACACCGGCCATTCCCAGAGTGCTGGGCCGTTGTCAGGCCAGCAGTGGCCGCCGCCGGCTCTCTTGTCTCTCTCAAACTTGCTGGTCTAATTTGGGAACAATTGGGCTGAAGGGTCACAGCCGGAGGACAAGACCCCGGGGCCGCATGGCGGGAGCCACTTTCCCGGGCGCTCTCTGCGGACCCAGGGCTTGGACCAAATCCCGCGGACGGCCCACGGACAGTCAGGCAGTCCCTGTCCCCCCTGCCGAATCCCAGTCGCCTGAGCAGAGGCGCCCACGCCATGTTGGCGGCCTGGAGGGCTCGCTGCCCACACCCGGCCGGAAGGCCAGAGGTGGAAAACCAGCTTCGGGGAGCCAGCGAAACAGACCGTTGTCTCTTTCGCTCCTTTCTCCCTCCCCATTGGAAAGGCAGACGCGACCCTGAACGCTTAAACCCACAGAGATCAACAGGTTCAAGCGGAACATTCGGGATCCTCGGTTTCTATTGGTTGCTCAAAGCCTTTTCATGCATCCAGCAGCTCGGATGTTTAATAAAATATGCATTTTTCTGCTCTAGGTTTGCACACATCCGTTGCCACTTTCCTGTCCTTCCTTCTCCTCCCTTTAAAAACAGGAGCTCCACGAGTGTGAGCATACAGGGACACTAGAGGGATGTGGATATATATATATATATATATATATATATATATATATATATTTAGGCCAAGGGACCGTGATCAGGGGAGTCAGGATCAACATAAGCTGCCCTCTGGAACCTTCAACCTCTGCGCCTGAGTTGGAGACTTGGGTTTTTAAGGTGCAAAAGCTGAGTTTGGATAATCGAGGCTGTTTGCAGTTCTTCCCAGCCCAGAATCCCGATCAGCATGGGTGTTAAAAATCATTTCCAGAAGAGCCGGCCTGCAGACAAATTAATATTTGCCCTGAGCTTGGAAATCAACAATCCCAGGACTTCGTTTGCCCACGGTTCAGACCCTAACTTTGTAGGGGGTGCCTGCTGGTGTACCCAGGGCCTCGAGCTGGGGACTCAGGCCCCGGAGGGTGCACTGGACCACCTGACAGTTATGCTACCACTTTCCAAATTTAGGAGTACTTGGTACCCCGTCTGGGAGAAGAACCTCTAGAACTCAGCCCAGCTTGGCATTCTAGTTACCGTGATCTTAAGTGTTTCCCGCATATCTACTTCTCAAAGTTTGTGTCATGGACGTTTGTCCTTCCTTAGGGAAGAAGTGGATACATTATAGCACAAACTGAAGCCAAGTTAATAGGAAAATATTTCCACAGATATTGCAATGAAATTTAAATATAAAAACACGTCTTTCAGATTCTGCCTTTGGCTTTGTTTATTTCATGCCATCCACAGTGGAAGCCTCTCAAACTTTTGGGGCTTCAAAGAGAAAGATGTCCACATTTACAGTTGATTAACAGACTTAATATAATCCCTACTTTGCCCCCAAATTTCCACTTATTGGCCTAAACAAGAACAGACTGTTATAAACGACTTAATTGCTTGCTTAAATATGTGATTCTAAGCATGCCACATATTTCCTTAATTGGAAAAATATGGCAGCACACCAGTTACTGCAGGCACCAAGTGCCAAATTAATTTTATTGTTGAACTCCTTTGAATTGGTACAGGACGCTCCACCATTTAGAAAAAGGCTTTTCCTAACACTTTCCTGGCACCAAAGGATTATCCCACCACAAAATCAGAGTACTGGATGATGCGACGCAGTAAAATTTCGAAAAACAAACAAACAAACAAAAAAGGAGCCTAACGCATCTCCCGAAAGAAACAGGTCACAGCCTGAACCTTAGCCTGCCTTGGTCTCATTCTACCTTCACAGCTCAAAGAAAATGGGAAGTTTGGGGCCCTAAATTCCAGGCAGCCAGGGTCTTCGCGGAGTTAGCGGCGGCACGAAATCCGGGGCAACTCCAGGGTGAAATCCCAATCAATCTCTCTGTCTCTGTATCTCTGTCCCCTTTCTCTCTTTTTCTTTTTTTTCTCGGGCCTAGGAAAGGGGCTCCCGCAAACTCGGCGCTAGATGCTAACTGTAATCCCGCCGCCTGGCCCAGCTAGTGCCAGCACCCCCTTTCGCAGCCCGGCCCAGCGAACTTCCCCATCCGCCAGCGGGCCGTCTGGGCTGCGGGCCCATCCTCCCGTTGGTGAAAATGCGTTTCGGTGGAATGGGAGTAGCGGGAGCATCTGAGAAGGGCGCGCGCAAACCCCACACGCGCCCCCCCTCCCCGCACACACATTCGGACCCCACCCACGACCGTGCACACCATCGGACTCCCACCCCTCCATCCTCACTCCAGCTTCCAAAGCTGGGGTCCAAGAGCCCTCTCCGCGTCCCGCCCCCCTCCCCGCTGAGCCTTGGTGTCCTCTCCCGCCCGAAAGGAGTCAGGAAGGCGGGAAGGGGAACCGCGGCCGGGGGTCAGGCCGTTACCCTCGGTGAGCCGCGGGCTGCCCGGCTCCCTGCTTCTCTCGGCGGCGCCCATGTCCAGCTCCCGGACGGGAGAGCGCGCTCCTCCAGCTCCTCCGCCCGCTCCTCCTCCTCCTGCACCTCCTCCGCCTCCGCCTCCGCCTCCTCCGCCGCCGCCGCCTCCGCCGGCCGCCCGGACTGCGGGACTGCTGCGGTCGTCACGGCCCGGCTCCGCGCAGCCGGTCGGTTCCTTGGCCCCGCGCAGCGGTCCGCTCTCCAGCACCTCCCGGTACGTGATAGCCTCCTTCTTCTCCTTCACTTTCTGGTCAAAAGACTTCGAGACGAACGCCGTAAGTTCTTCCATCGCCGCCAATGCCCGTCAGCCCCGCGCTCAACGTCTCCCAGCCGAGCCCAGCTCTTTTTTTCCTTCTTCTTTTTTTACTGCTCCAGCCCCCCCAATAATAACACATCAATGGGACAGGGGTGGGGGAGGAGTGGGAGGAGGAGGAAGAAGAAGAAAATGAAGAGAAGAAAGAAGAAAGAGGAGAAGTAGAAGGAGAAAAAGAAGTAAGAAGAGGAGGAGGTGAAGGAGGAGGAGGAAGAAGAGGAAGAGGGAAGGGGCGGGGGCCGCGGGAGGGAAATGGGAACTGATGCTTCCCTGCCGGAGCGCGCTTGTTCAATGTTAAGATCTTTGACAATTCTTCCCGCGGAGAGTTCAGATCTGATAGCAACGCAGCGCTTGAAGTCTCACTATTTATACTTCGCAAAGGCGGCCCCTTGTTCTGAGTAAATTACCTCCCCTTCGCAACTCGGAGGGAGACCCTTCCCGGGAAGCACCCGCGCCACTACCTGGGGGTGGGGGAGTGGGGGTTGGGAGGTGGGGGTGATAGGGAGAGAGAGAGGGAGGGAGGGAGGGAGGGGGAAGAGGAGGGAGAGAGAGAGAGAGAAAGAGAGAAAGAGAGAGAGAGAGAGAGATTGAGATTGATTAAGGCTGGAGTACAGGGGCTGGAGTGTGAGTGAGGACAGCGAAGGGGGACCAGAGGGAGTGGGAAGAAGAGGCAGACAGTCCAGGTTTTCAGATACCTCGGCCGCCTGCGCTCTTGGCCATTAATTCAGGATGACAAGAATCCATAATTAATTTAATTAGGCGTGGATTTTGCGTTGGTGTCACGGCTTACTTAAACACTAGGGAGCTGGACTTATTCCGCCGGGGCGTGGTCAAGAGGAAACTGACAAGTGCGCGACTCCTGGAGTCAATAGGGTATCCCGACTTGGCATCCGACCCTATGTCCTCGCCGGGCGTCAGGGTGCAGCGCAACTGCTCGGCCCCGCATTGCTGCCCGGCAACCCTGCCCTGCATCAGGCGCCCGGGACCCCAGTTCTGTATCCTGACCCGGTATCCCGATCCTACATCTCTACTACCCCGACCCGAAACCTTGTATCCTGGCATCCTGGCTTCACAACCCTGCCGAGTCAGGGTCCTTTCCAGTTTCTCAGGCGAGCGCAGCTCCTTTCAGGGGCTTCCGGGCCCGCGGACAGAGCTGAGCCTGGGTCTTCACCAAGCTCCCTGCCCCGGGGAGTTTGTGATTCACCCCATTATTCGCGTCCTGGAGACCGAGCCGACTCCTCTACGGACAAACCCTGCTCGAAGTGGCTGGTTTGTTTAACACATTTCCCGAGCAGCTGTTCCCTGACAGATTCCATTTTAAAGTGTTTCCTTAGCGCTTGGTCAAGGACAGTTTGACTTCGTTCCGTCTTTGAGGTCTCAGGACCCTCACCCTTCTCCCTTACTCTTTGCACCCGGACCCCTCCCACAATGAACTACAGAAACTCTTCTTTAGCATCCCGGGAAATATTCTAATTGATCTCCTAATTTTGAAAAGAAAATGATTATCCCTCTTTGAGTTTGAAAAAAAAATCGATGTTAAGTTTGTGGCCCATCTAATTTATGTACCGTGGATTATTAAAAAAAAACAAAAAAAACCTCGCCGGGAGAAAAGCAACCCCCCCCCAAGCTACGATTTAAAATATATTCCTGGACTATTTACATCGAAACTGTTATATGGAAGGACACATCTATATTCCCGCGTCATTTGTCCGTATTGTGCAGGACAAAGCTTGCTGTGAGAATTGTGGCCGTATATATACCCCTCACATAAGAATATTTACATATGAAAAAATATTTACATATGGAAAGTTATATTTACCTGAGTGTGTAAACAAATATACCTCTTCAAGTGTGGCTTTGGGGACATTTTTGAGTAGTCTGAATATTAATGCAGTCTTTCTGATGTTAAAGGTAACTTTTTCGTTTTCTTGGATCTTATACTCTTTGTAAAAATAAAAGCAATTATAGAACTTTGATTCCCATATCTTCCACCCATTGGTTAAGGCATTAACACAAAGTTAACAGATAATTTGAGAAGTTCCATCAAAGCAACTGAAACGTGTAAAAAGAGAACACAATTACAACTTAATACATTAATGTTTCTAGAATGTATGTAAATAGAAGCTATACGTAACTTTATGTCATACCACACTACTCAGATTAAAATATTCAGTTAGTGAACTTAATGAAGATGGAAATCACACTCTTTAGAATTGTTACTTTGCCTTTTTTCTCTTGAATTCTAAAGCTTTTTTCTTCTTAAAACATTTATTTCATTTATTGCTACTTTTAGGAAAAACAATTAAGATCTTTAAGTTTCCAGTATCAATAGCTTTTAGGTATCAGTAAATTACACGACTGTTTGCTTTTTATTACACTACAAGAGACTCAAAGTACTCACTTTTCAAAGTTATATGAATTTAGAAACATGATTTTACAGTTAGTCTTGGGTTACTATTTGTGACCACTTTACTCCTGATATTATTAGAGGGGAATAACCATAAAACTTTAATCCTTTATGAAAATCCGTTTTTAAGGTTATTTAGCAGAATGACAAATAATGGGATCAGCTAAATGGATGTGGTGCTCAAATAGCTCTCAAACTGAGGTGTTAAATGTGTATTCACAAACAGCTCCAAAAACAGCCACTATTAAAAGTATGGTAAGGGATCAGGAGGCTCACCAGCTACTTTTTTTGCCCTTTCAAGCACATGACTTTTAAGTCTGAACTCAAAATCCATCTTCTAAGCTTGAGGGAAAGATGAACACTTTAAAGTTAATTAGGGAAGGCTTGGATACAATAGTTGTATAATTCACACGAAATAGATTTTCCCATAGATTTTTCTGGCTTGTTGCTCTTAGTATATTTACAAATAGTGGCGTTCCTATGAGATGGAGCTAAGAGAGATCTGTAGTGTCTAACCACGGATTCCTACTGGCCTAAGGGAAGTTTAGTTTAAAAAACCCCCACCAAACCCAGGTTTTGAAATCATATACTAATAAATGCTCACCAAGTTCTAATGATGTTTCTTTAAATAGCAAATATTTTCCGAGGACAAGACATTTCAAAATGCATTTCTGGTAAAAACAAACAAACGAACAAAAAAATTGAGAGTAAAGTTCAGTTGACAGCCTGCAGACAGATATACAGTTTCCAATAAAATTCAGGACCCCAAAGGTTCATTTCCACCGCCCACTCCCCCACCGGCTCTTGAATTATTTAAAATAAACATGTAGTGCTGTAGTCAAGCTTTAAAATGGTTCCTCAAAACAGGTTAGTTAAGGTACAGTCACTTATGAGAAATAAAATTGTGGAGGTGATTTTCTCCATCTCAAATGTCTGTGGAAAACTGTAGCTTGGGTATACAGCAGTTGTGAACGAGTTGGTTCTCACAGTCGACCCAAACCAAGGCCAACAATTTACCTCCTTATCGATGCTTACTTATAGTAAATAAGAAAAAAATGATGTTCATGCAAGGACATAAAGTCGTATGAATTACAGAAAATGCTGAATTGCTTTCATTTGTATTGGTTTAAATAACAACAACAAAAACCCCTACACATTTAATTTATTTTCCAGAAGAAACCTCCTTTCCCTGCCTCGGGCAGTTTTCTCCCATTCCGCAACCAACCAGTTACTTTAACGTGAGAAAAAAATTTGCGCCCAACCTGTGCCTTCACCTTCAGGGCAGAAGAAACGCCGACTTTTAATGCATTTTTACAAATAAATCATTACAATTTAATCACACACGACTCTGACGCTATACAGACACACTCCCATAATTTATTATTGTTGGGCCAGTTTCCTCCTCTCCCAGCGTGAGATAATCGATTTTGCTACGTGTGGTTGTCTATATAACTTCCTATAATGCAGATTGGTTTACTGATTATCTGTGACGATAACGACGGTTACTAAGGCAATAATACTTTTCAGTCCCCACCTTTATTGCTTTTTGGTAACAAGGAACTCAAATAATCAACCAAGCAAAACCAACACCAAACAAAAAATTGGCGGCGTGACAATCTACTCCCTCGGCACTCCTAACGCCTGGCAGCCTCCATCGATGCACTCGAAAGCTCGGCTGACGCTGCCTGGCGGTGAAACCAGGAAGGCGGTGAGCTTAAACTGAAATAAGTTCTGTGGACGCCGGCGGTGCCCAGATTTGAAGAAACGTTTCCAGATCTGCGGCGCTCGTAAGTCTACGGGAGGTGTAAGCCCGAAGGCCGGAATCCAGGTGATGCCCGCCTGCGGGGCCTGAGAGGCGGTGCCTGCAGCCGAGGGTTTCCGAGGCCCTGCTCCGGCTTGAGGCGGCGCGGGCCTGGCGCAGTCTGTGTACGGGAGGCAGCAGCAGCGGCAGCTGCGGGGGGTGGTGGGTGGTGGGGGTGCTGGCCCGGTGGCGTGCCGAGCGGCGCAGTGCGCAGGCGCCTCGCACCTGGAGGAGTCTGACCTTTGAGGACCAAGCTGGGGCCTTAGGGGGGTGGCAGCTATCGGGTGGTACGTGGTCGCAGGCCTCAGGCTAGGCCCTGAGTCTCGAGGTGGTGAGGGAGAGTTAGCCACCTGTTCTCCGCCTCCGTTCCTCAACACCTCTCGCACCCCTACCCACACCGCCAGTCCCTGATCCTTGATAGCTGCTTTTGGGTTTCTGGGTTCGTCTTGTAAGGGGTGACCGGTGCTTCGTCACTAGCTATAGGTAGGGTGGAGCGTGAGGCAGGTTGCAACCTGGCGTACTCTGTCCAACCCACTCCGTTGTCTCTACTTTAAATCCGCCTCCCCTTCCAACTCCGCCCTCCCTCCCCCGCCCCTCCCCCACCGCCACTTCCTCCTCCCCCTCCCTCACACTCGCGCGCTGAGAGGAGAGAGAGTGCTGGGTGAAATACACTTTCCTTCCTTAACAGATAAATATACTCGCCTTAAACGCTCATCTGTTTTCTTGACTTCAGGGCTTGTGGCCTTGTGGTCATAGCCCAAGAGCATATGGCTACCCTTAAACTGTTTCCTTTGGTGAGAGGTTATAATGCACTGTTATACATGTTGCCTGCTCTTGATTTTAGGTCATCGTTAATTTCTCTTTTAGAGGTTGTATATCTTTAAATGCACAGTGGAGGCCAATTTTTTTTTCTTTTTTGCATTTTCAGAATTAGCAGTAACTTATTTGTATTTCAACTAACTAGGTACTAGGTAGTTAAATAAATTAAAATGTCTCGTGTTGTCACAAAAAAGTATTCAAGTTGTCATCTTTGGACTTAACCATAAAAGCTCTAAGTGAAGGAGGTACACAGAGTTTTCAGGTTTAAGGATTGGAGCAGATATGACAGGTGCAACCCTGTGAGGAAACTGGGTATCCTTTGAGAGCCCCTTTAGCCCTAGGGTCTATAAATATTCACTTTATTTGCAGACACAGGAGATTTCCTGCTAAGTGATAGCACTTTATTACTGTATGTTCTTCAATAAGAGGGCTAAAAATGTTTGAAACTGAAAAAGATAAAGGCAGCTGGCACCTGTTCATTGGCCTTACCAACTTGACTAGTCTCAGCAGAGTTGTGTTATGAGTTGGAATACTTGTGTAATAAGATTGTTGTATTAGATGTATAGGTATATTTTCTGCCTTCATTTTCATACCAGTGGGAGGAAATTCGTATGACTGATAATGTTTTTTTAAAAAAGATGCTAGTCTGCATATTTTTAGTTGTGCTGGGAGGAGTGTTTTGATAATTCTGTATCTCTTGAGTTTTGCTTTATTTTGCTCATTAAGCTAGAATTTTACCTTAGTTCTTTTATTGCCTTGGGTGGTTCTCTGCTTGTTTGTGGATTTCTTCCTATGCTAAACGGTGTTAACCCCGTTTTTACTTTTCTCTACCTCTTTGAGGTGGAATTCCCATTGAAATGACTGTTCCTCCCCCCTCCCCTTTGGTCATGTGTCCAAGATCAAAAAGATGATAGTTTGATATACTGTGAATGAGTAGTGGTGAAATAATTATAAACTGTCATGTCCTTTAGGAATCTTTGTTCTCTCTTTAACTGCCTGCTTTCTGAAAAAGATAACTGCTTATTCTACCTTTATTGATTACCAGACAAAGGAACTACTTGTGTATGCTTTTAAGCTCTCTTTTGACTGAACACATTTTGGCTCTACATCTTCAATCGGTCACCTAAACTTTACAGTAAGATGTTTTTGTAAATTGATGTCCTACTGTAGTCATTATGTCATGGCTTCAGTTCTATAATGGGAGTAGTTGGATATGGTTTGAAACCATGAGACTACAACCAGGAAGTAATAGAGGCTAGAGTGAGAACAGAAAACTGAGAGCCTTAGGAGATGTGTCCTTGTGTTGCCTTTTCTGCTTACACATAGATTGAAAAATTGTTAAGTTCTGGGATTCCTAAAAATCTGTGGTCAATTCATCATTTCTCTTATCGGAAAGAGCTATTAATGGGTCTTTCCATGTGTTATACCTTACCAATGGAGTTAAATATAAACAGTTCTTCCTTACTAGGAGTGTGTGATATAAATTGACCACCATGACTTGAATGAGCAAATATATTCAATTATATGCTAGAGACATTATGGAAATCCAGAGGTAAGTATGAATCTAGGGAATTCAGTACTGTCATGGATAGAGAAGACAGTTTTTGGATCTACCTCTGATTTGTTCTTAGTGTTCACTTTCTTTTCTGAATAAATATTTGAAGTTAACTATAATAAAGAAATGCAGTGGCTTTTTGCTTTCTCTTATTGAGATTAATTATACTTCAGCATGATTTTTTGAAATGTAAATGTGTTACTTGAAAAAATATTTATAGATTTATGACAGTGATTTTTTAACTTTTTTCACCCAGTTGCTTTAAGGAAGGATTTTATATCTTCCATTAACTTTTATGAGTTAATGTAACCATTCTTCTAATATGGATGAATTATGTTATTTGAAATTAAAACATAGAAAAAATTTACACCCATCTCTCAGTCTCTTTTTTGGTCACCAACAAGGTACATAATTAGATGTATGTCCTTTTCTTTTTTCCTACTTCTTTATGCCTTCTATAGGGACTTAATAAGCTGGACAAAAGTGGAGAATGGAAATGACTGTGGGTACCTTAGAGTAGTGGGTCTCACAGTTTTTAATTTTAGGATCACTTTAGATTCTTAAAAGTTATTGAGAACCCTATGAACTTTAAAAAAAAATTATTTATTTGTTTATTTACTTTGGCTGCACCAGGTCTTAGTTGTGGCATGCGGGATCTTTAGTTGCGGCATGCATGCGAGCGAGATCTAGTTTTCTGAACAGGGATCCAACCTGGGCCCCCTGCATTGGGAGTGGGGAGTCTTATCCACTGGACCACCAGGGAAGTCCTGAGGACCCTACAAACTTTTATCTACATGGGCTATATCTAGAAATATTGCCTTACTAGTAATTAAGCCAGAAAAATTCGAAATATTTATTAATCTACTTAAAAATAACAATAATAAATCCATTACTTGGTAACATAACATATTTGATATGAAAAATAGCTATATTTTCCAAAACAAAACAAACTTAGTGAGAAAAGTGGTATTATTTTTCATTTTTGCAAATCTCTACTATCTGGCTTAATAGAAGACAGTTGGATTCTTATATCTGCTTCTGCATTCAGTCTATTGTGATGAGTTTTTTGAATGAAGTATATGAAGAAAATCTGGATTCACACAGATATGGTGTTGGAAAAAGTAGTATTTTAATAGCCTTTTCAGATAATTACTTCTTTAATACTACTCCAGAAATTGACAAGTAGTTTCTTAAAGGTTGGTTGCAATGTGTTATTTGAAACTATATCAATGACCTTTTCATGCTTACATTAAAATCTATTGGTCTGGGCTTCCCTGGTGGTGCAGTGGTTGAGAGTTCACCTGCCGATGCAGGGGACATGGGTTCATGCCCCGATCCCGGAAGATCCCACATGCCGCGGAGCGGCTGGGCCTGTGAGCCATGGCCGCTAAGCCTGCACGTCCGTCCGGAGCCTGTGCTCCGCAAAGGGAGAGGCCACAACAGTGAGAGGCCCGCGTACCGCAAAAAAAAAAAAAAAAAAAAATTCTATTGGTCTTTATGGCACTGTGAATGGATTTTTTACTCATATATGATTCTGTGACATCATGCATTGGTCTGTTGGAAAATACTGGTTCACTGAGTTATGCATATCTTCCAGATATTGACACCCTTCATTATATAATATTTAAAAAATTCCCATATGTTAATATCACCATTGATATCATCAGAGGAATCTTTAAGTGCTGAGAAGCTGTCAATCTCATGGTGACAAATACATGTTATCCAACATTTTGATTTTTGCTTGAGAGCTCAAATTTTATCATTGGCAACAAATTGACACTCCTTGAAGTGAAAGACTCCCTTAATTCATTTTTGAGAAAATGTCTGTCAAATACCAAGTCTGAATAATCATAGTCAGTTCTTTAAAATAAATAGTGTTTCAGGATAAAAGCAGCTAGTTCAACTTGTAATTCAGCTGCACAAATACTTTTCTTAAGGTAACCATCGTTCTTCAGAATGTAGCAGCAGTTATGTGTATTTCCTAATTCATCACACAGAATATTAAGATGTGTTCTCAAGGGTTGAAATTTAATAAAATTAATGACTTTTACTGCTTTATCAAGGACATTCCTAAGTGAAACTGCCTTTTTTTTTTTTTTTAATAAACTGTGTGTTGCAGTGAAGAATTCAATGACTGCTAGTACCATTTGGCCCCATTGCCTTGATTCCCATTAAAGCACCAGCAATTTTGCCTACCATTGCTTCTACGTTATCAGTGCAAAAGTCAAAACAGTGAAAAAGGTAAATCATGTTTTAGTATTATAATAAAAATAGTTTCGACTTGTTGGATCCTCTGAGGTCTTAGGGACCCCCGGGGTCTAGAGGACCACTTTGAGAACTGCTGTTAAACTGGAATGTAAGCTCCTTGAGGGCAAGGATTTTTCTCTCTTGTTCATTTATGTATCCCTTGTACCTGGGCCTGCTGTCATCCTGGAACTTTTTAACCTATCTCAAGTGTTAGACCACTTGTTTTCTGAATCTGGGTCATATTTGTTCACTCTCTCCTTTTGGTAGAGCACATCCTTCAGTACCTTCCTAAAAAAGGGTGAGTGTGAGGTGTAATTTTGAGCCTTTGCATATCAGAAAATGTTCTAATATGGATGAATTATGTTATTTGAAATTAAAACATAGAAAAAATTATATTATTTTGATCTCGTATTAGATCTATGATTGGGCTGAATATAGATTGTAGTTTGAAAATAATTTTCACTTAGAATTTTGAAGGCAAGCCACCATGGTTTGCTGTGTTGCTGCTGAGAAGTCCTGTGCCTTTTATTGTGATTCCCCATTTTTTTATCTTTAGAAGTTTAGGATCTGCTTTGTATTCCTCATTTCTAAAGTTTTATGAGGTATGTCTGGTATAAGTCTTTAAATTCATTGTCCCAGGGATTTAGGGCAATTCATATCTTTCAATTCTGGAAATTTTTAAAATTATTCTTTGGATGTTTTTCTTTATCTCTTTTCTATGCTTTGCTTCTTTCTGGAATGCATATCAATTGGATATTGGACTTCCTGGATTGATCCTCTTTTACCTTCTGTTTTTTATCTTTTTATTTTTTTACTTTTCATGAGTGCTTTGATAGTATCTTCTAAGCCTATTGAATTTCTTAGAAATTATCATTTGTTTAAATTTTAAGCTTTCTCTCCTGTTTATGGATGTTCCTCCTATTCTTGTTTGCTGGATCATCTTCTCATATATTTCTGAGGATATTAACTGATTTTTAAAAGAATTTCTGGCATGTTCCTGGTTTACTATGAGTTGCTTTTTTTTTTTTTTTTTCTGTTTGGCTTCTGTCTCTCATGATGAAGTCTTTCATCACATGATTGATTTTCCTTTGTTGTATAATTACTAAAAAGTTAGCAAAAAAGTTTGTAGAAAGAAAGTTTACTGTGGGGAATTCCCTGGTGGTCCAGTGGTTAGGACTTCTTGCTCTCACTGCCAGGTGCCTGGGTTCAATCCCTAGTCGGGGAACTAAGATCCCACAAGCTGCATGGCGCGGCCAAAAAAAAAGAAAAAGTTTACTGTGTTCAAGGTTTGGGCTTGGTTATAATACTTGCATAATACTTATATATCTTCTTCCAGGTACTGTTTAGTTTTTGGAGAAAAGAATCCTCTATCTGAATTCTTGGATCCAAGCACACACAAGGCTACAGTATTTACTGTTAGATTGTAGACTTTCACTTAATCCCTTTAACTTTTAGTTGAGCATCTCTCTGCCCTTTTTTACTGTGCCCCTGGACCTGGTGCTTCACTGTTTCATCATTTTTCCAAAATAAACCACCTCTTCTGCTGGGATTGGGGAATAGTAGTCACTTATCTGGGTTGGATGGCAGAGGGGACCTGGGAGATTACTTTTTTTTACAGGCTTTCAACCAATTCCCTTGTTTTTTAGTTCTGTGCCTCATTGTGCCTGCTGTGGTATCTGATGTCTCGAATTCCTGATCCTTTCTGATTTTTGCTATGTGAATTGGCTTTTCTCCTGTTGGAATTCTCTGCAGTTGCTTGATGTTCAGCTTTCTTAGCTCTAAATCCTGCATCTGTTTTTCATTTGCTAAAAATTTGTTGACATATCTTGTCTACTGTTCGTGTTGTTTTCTCCTCTGGTCTCTTTATCCTTGTGCATTTATGCTTTTTTATCTTTTACTCTAATTTTAGTATTTGTTAAACCAGATAATAAATAAAAACTCATCTTAATTTATATGGTTATTTGTGGGTAAAGAAAATTCTTAACTGTTTAAAGGTGAAACCAAGAAAGGAAGAAAGAGACAGGAAATGAGAACAGTTAGATGATCACTATTACTCAATTATGTACAAATTTCTTAATGAAAATACAGACACACAGAGATATGTGGTTACATATGGTATATAATAGATATATGGATATAAATATGTAAATGGATATTATATACACACATTTAAATATATATATGTATATATGTACATATATACTATATGTATTTGTAGGATTTCCTAATCATAGTATTTTGAAAGCTGGAAAGGATCATGGTGATCTTATATGCAGTACAGTTTTGTTTTCAATGAGGAAACTGGCTTAGATATGCTAGTGATTTACTGAATATTTCAAAACCAAGTTTTCCCATTGTTTTGTTGAACTGTGAAATGTTAGAAATGTGAACAACTTTGAGGTTCAGAACTATATTTAAAGTCTAATTCTGGCTCCAGGTAAATAGCTTTAAGTCTTGAATTGAGTTATAATAGTGATTTTTCAACTTGTATTGCATTAGAGTTAGCGAAGGGATGGCTCACCTGGTTCTGAAAGCAAAGTTGTAATGTAATGTATTGCTTTCTTTAGAGTAATGATATTTAACTTAATTTGAGTAAATATTAAAGGAAAGTGTGAGATTTTTGTTTATCTGATCCATGAACTATTTATCCTATTATATAAGATGAATCTTGCTTTTATGTGACATTGAAAGGTAGCTAATACTTATTTTAGTAAAAAAATAAAATTGCGTATGAGAATCTAACTTAAAAGTAAGACAAGTAAGCTTCTTATGAGCTAAGTTACTGCCTAAATATAAAAACCTTATATTCTATTTCTGTAATTTTTTTCTTTTGTATACTAAATATACAAATATACCATAGCCATATAGAATATAATTAAAAAAGAGAAAATTTACCCAGTTTCCTCACTTAAATATCAGTTGTCTTCATTTTTGCTCTTACTTATTTATACATAGTTTCTTAAATTTAGTCTCTGTACATGCAGTTTTAAATAATGCTATAATGAATATCTTCATGAATATATCTTTTAAGAAAAACTTTCCAGATATATTCCTAGAAATAGGATTGCTTTGTCAGAAAAGTAGCAACATTTTTATGACTCTTTATTTAAATTGCTTAATTGCTTTCTGGAAGGATTATATCACCACTTTATATAGATATTAGTAGTGTAAAGAGTTGACTTCATTTTTGGTACTTTAGTTAACAATACTGCATCAACTTTGGTACATTATTTAACATTTCCTCCCTCAAATTTTACAAGTGACGTGGTGAGGGTGTATTGATTCAGTTTTTTTTTTCTAAAAAAAATTATTTATTTATTTATGGCTGTGTTGGGACTTCGTTTCTGTGCGAGGGCTTTCTCTAGTTGCGGCAGGCGGGGGCCACCCTTCATCGTGTTGCGCGGGCCTCTCACTATCGCGGCCTCTCTTGTTGCAGAGCACAGGCTCCAGACGCGCAGGCTCAGTAATTGTGGCTCACGGGCCCAGTTGCTCCACGGCATGTGGGATCCTCCCAGACCAGGGCCCGAACCCGTGTCCCCTGCATTGGCAGGCAGACTCTAAACCACTGCGCCATCAGGGAAGCCCCAGTTTGGTTTTTTAAAAAATTTATTTAACTTTTATTTATTTACCTTTGGCTGCGTTGGGTCTTCGTTGCTGTGCGTGGGCTTTCTATCGTTGCAGCAAGTGAGGGCTACTCTTTGTTGCGGTGCGCAGGCTTCTCATTGCGGTGGCTTCTGTTGTGGAGCATGGGCTCTAGGTGCGCAGACTTCAGTAGTTGTGGCATGTGGGCTCAGTAGTTGTGGCTCACAGGCTCTAGAGTGCAGGCTTAGTAGTTTTGGTGCACGGGCTTAGTTGCTCTGTCGCATGAGGGATCTTTCCAGACCAGGGCTCAAACCCGTGTCCCCTGCATTGGCAGGCAGATTCTTAACCACTGCACCACCAGGGAAGTCCCAATTTGTACATTGTTGATGGTTAATGAGGTCTTTTTTTAAAAAAATATATTTATTTATTTTGTTGCGCCGGTCTTAGTTGTGGGAGGCAGGCTCCTTTGTTGTGGCAGGAGAACTCCTTAGTTGCGGCTCACGGGCTCCTTAGTTGTGGCTCGCTGGCTCCTTAGTTGTGGCATGCTGATTCTTAGTTGTGGCATTCTAATTCTTAGTTGCAGCATGCATGTGGGATCTAGTTCCTGGACCACGGATTGAACGTGGGCCCCCTGAATTGGTAGCGTGGAGTCTTAACCACTATGCCACCAGCGAAGTCCTCCAGTGAGGTCTTATCCATTTAAAATTTTAGAATTTTCAGTTAGAAAAATGTAACTCTAAAAGATAGTAAAATATCTTTTATCTTTAAGGAAATATGAGAATATAGGTAGTTGATCCCTAAACCAAATATCATATAATTAACAATAAATGCAACTTAAATTATGAGGAAATTGTTATAATGAACTGTCCTCAGGGCTGACTCTTTCTGTGAGACATTTGAAAAAATTTAGGACAAGTTTACATTGTTCATAAATTGTAAAAACAGTTAAATGATAGAGCTAAAAGACTGTACTAGAGCTGTTTCTCTTGTCTTGTTAAGAAGACTTGTACATTTAAAATTTTACTTTAAGTAAGACATTTAAAATTTTTTTTTTTTTGCGGTACGTGGTCCTCTCACTGTTGTGGCCTCTCCCGTTGCGGAACACAGGCTCCGGACGTGCAGGCTCAGTGGCCATGGCTCACAGGCCCAGCCGTTCCGTGGCATGTGGGATCTTCCCGGACCGGGGCATGAACCCGTGTCCCCTGTATCGGCAGGCGGACTCTCAACCACTGCGCCACTAGGGATGCCCTTAAATTTTTACATAGTTAAAAAAATTACTGTATTGAATTTCATCCATTGTGCCATTATGTTAGAAATAATTTTCTTTGAATTTAAACCTGTAGAAATGGGACGCCGGTCATCTGATACTGAAGAAGAAAGCAGAAGCAAGAGAAAAAAGAAGCACCGTAGACGGTCTTCTTCAAGTAGTTCTTCAGATAGTAGAACATATAGCCGAAAGAAAGGTGGAAGGAAATCAAGGTCAAAGTCAAGATCTTGGTCCAGAGATCTTCAGCCTCGCTCACATTCTTATGATAGAAGGTGATTTTCATAATTTTACTTACGTAGTAGTGAGAGTAACATTCTTTAGAGTTCGTATGTTTCTGTGCTTTTAATTTTTCTGGGTAAAACCCTTTTCTTTTTGTAGTTATATATTTATGAGTCTCAATCCCCAAAGGGTTTTGTTTTGTTTTGTTTTCCCCCAGGCCCAGCGCATGAGTCTTCATCCTTTGTGTATTCTTTGTAGACGGGAAGATACAAACTGGTATAGTTCTCATACCATATTAGTATCTGATAATATTTGGGAGGCAAGTAATATTTGATTATATTTTATTTCAGACGCAGGCATCGATCGAGCAGTAGCTCTTCTTATGGCTCTAGAAGAAAACGAAGTCGAAGTCGTTCAAGGGGTCGAGGGAAATCCTATAGAGTTCAGAGGTCTAGGTCAAAAAGCAGAACAAGAAGGTATGCCATATCAGATATTTATTGCTTTGTAACACACTATCCCCAAATTTAGTGACTTAAAGCAATAATCATTTTGTTTTTCATAATTTACAGTTTTGACTGAGCTTAGCTAGCAGTTCTTCTGCTAGTCTCATCTGGGGTCGCTTATGTGGTTCTAGTTATCTGATAGCTTGACTGAAACTGGATGGTCCAATGTGGTATCATACAGTATCTGGCATTTGGTGCTGGCTATTGGCTGTTGGCTGGGGGGGTTCCTTAGTTTCCCTGTGGCTTCTCATCCTCCAGTAGGAATGGCTGGGCTTTTTCACATGATAGAGGAAGTATTTCAAGAAGAACAGAAGTTGCAAAATCTCTTAAGGTCTAGCCTCAGAAATAACCCAGTGTGTTATGGAGTGAATGTTTGTGTCCCCCCTAAATTCATATGTTGAAGTCCCAAGCCCCAGTGAAATTGTATTTGGAGATAGTGTCTTTATGGAGCTAATTAAAGTTAAATAAGGTCAAAAGGGTGAGGTCCTAATCCAATAAGGCTAGTGGCCTTATAAGAAGAGAGAGAGAGATCTTTCTCTCTCTTTGAGCACACACTCAGAGGAAAGGCCATGTGAGGACACATTGAAAAAGTTGCCATCTATAAACCAGGAAGAGAGCTCTTATCAGGAACCAGTCAGCTGGCATATTGATCTTTGACTTTACAACCTCTGTGAGAAATATGTTTCTGTTGTTTAAGCTGCCCAGTCTATGGTATTTTGTTATAGGAGCCTGAGCAGACGTGATGTCACTCCACCTGCATTTTCTGGCTGTGCTCAAGGTCGAATAATACAGAGCATAGCCTATCTGGAGAGAGTTGTATGTTTTGGATAATGCTAGAAAATATGGTTGAATCGGATGGAGACCATGGTATGGAGGGACTTGATAGAAGCAAGTATTCAGAAGTTATTGAAGGTTTTTGAGAAGAAGAGTGCTAGGATAAAAACAGCATTTTAGGAAGATCAGTTTCTTTTTTCTGTTTAGTTTTTCATTCTATTAGGCTCTAGTTGTGGGGGTATATTAGCAGCCTGATTTTATTATCTGGGCATAAAATTCTATAAATCTCTCTGAATCTGAAGTTGGATAATAGCAGTAAGTCCAAATGTTTAACTTTTCTGGCCTTGTATTATTTGGCCTCAGCCTCTTCTCCTTTGTACACACACAACATACACACAAGCCATTTTGTGTTACATGCCTTTTGTTCTCCATCTATGTCTCTGAGTTGCTAGCTTTGTTTCTTTGAGCATGCTCTTTCTTCCAGTTTCTTATATTATGTCTACTTTGAGAAGTTTTCCTACCCTTTAGTGTTCAGTTCTATTTAATCTCTAATTTTCTTCTTCCTTAAATCCTTTTTTGATTTTTACCTTTTCACTCCCAAGTCAAATTTAATCCATCCTTTCTCTGACCCACCATCACATTTGATTTCTGATTTGTAACAGTTACATTGTGAATATTATGTTTTTGTTCTTCTCATATACTGTAAACTCTTGCAGGGCAATCTCTTGGTACCTAACATAATGCCTTGCTTGTAGAAGCTGATTACCAGAAAACAACTTCAGTTGAAAATTTCCTGTCAGTGAGAATAGAAATAATAATCCATGCTTTTGTATGGTCTTTTACATTTTGTAGAGTATTTTCATACACACTTTATCAGTCAATGACATTTTGATTAGGAAAATACAAGTCACTCAATTCCAAGCATCAAGGTTTTAAGATGGGGAATTAAAGGCTTATGTAACCTTTGGAGGGGCTCAGGGAATTAGGGAAGCTGTTACTGATTATTTTAGCCTAAGCATGGAAGCTGCTTCTTTGCTTGGAAGTCACTGTAAATCTTAAGAACTCTGGGTTTGTAGCACCAAAGTGTGTGGTTCTCAGGAAACTACTTACCAGGAAGCTGCTTCTCTACCCAAGTATCTACCTATTACTTCCTCCAGAGGGGAATCTGGAGACGTTAATTTCTTCTCTTTTGCAGTGCAAGGAAGACTTTAAAAGGAATCGCAGTGGACATCTAGTCAGCAACAAATTATCCAGCACACATGCATTTTACTAAATGTTTTGAGTTTTGTAATTGTCAGGCTGTCATGCAGGGTAATACCTTCATTTTGTATATGAGAAAGGAAGTTCAGAGGTTTATTCAAAACAGCAACTTCTCAGCCTCTTGCATCGACACTTCTGCATTTAACTGCAATAACTAAATAATCTGGAGACACTGCAAAGTCCTAAATTTTGAGAAAATACTTTATCCATGTTTTATACACAACATTATTTTGGTAATGTATTTTAGGAATTTATTCTTCAAGATGTTTAAACTAAATGAGTTTCTAGGTTAAACTTGGTTTAAGAAGAAAATTGAACAACTCATTCTTTGAACAGTTTAGTTAATTAAGACTTTAATTTAAATAAAGAAGCTGTAAGTACATTAGTTCCTTAATATGTGCAGGGGATTGATTCCAGGACCTGCTGCAGGTATCAAAATCTGAGGATTCTCAGGTCCCATGGTTGGCCTTCCGTATCCACGGTTCCGCATCTACATATCCAACCAACTGTGGATCGTGTAGTATTGTAGTATTTTCTTTAAAGTTTTTATTTATTTATTTATTTTTGACTGTGTTGGGTCTTTGTTATTGTGCATGGTCTTTCTCTAGTTGCGGAGAGCGGAGGCTACTCTTCATGCAGTTCGTGGGTTTCTTTTTGCTGTGGCTTCTCTTGTTGCAGAGCATGGGCTCTAGGCGCATGGGCTTCAGTAGTTGTGGCTCGCATGCTCAGTAGTTGTCGCTTGCACGCTCTAGAGCGCAGGCTCAATAGTTGTGGCGCATGGGCTTATTTGCTCCATGGCATGTGGGGTCTTCCCGGACCAGTGCTTGAACCAATGTCCCCTGCATTGGCAGGCGGATTCTTAACACTGCACCACCTGGGACGTCCCTATTTTTTAGTTTTTATTTTACATTGGAGTATACTTTTATTTATTTTATTTTTTTGTTTTTTAATTTTATTTTTGGCTGCATTGGGTCTTCATTGTTGAGAGCAGGCTTTCTCTAGTTGTGGCGAGCGGGGGATACTCTTCGTTGCTGTGCGTGAGCTTCTCATTGTGGTGGCTTTTGTTGCAGAGCATGGGCTCTAGGTGTGCGGGCTTCAGTAGTTGTGTCACGTGGGCTCAGTAGTTGTGGCTCACGGGCTGTAGAGTGCAGGCTCAGTAGTTGTAGCGCACGGGCTTAGTTGCTCCGTGGCCTGTGGGATATTCCCGGACCAGGGCTCGAACCCGTGTCCCCTGCATTGGCAGGTGGATTCTTTTCTTTAAAATTTTATTTATTTATTTATGGCTGTGTTGGGTCTTCGTTTCTGTGCGAGGGCTTTCTCTAGTTGTGGCAAACGGGGGCCACTCTTCATCGCGGTGCGTGGGCTTCTCACTATCGCAGCCTCTCTTGTTGTGGAACACAGGCTCCAGACGCGCAGGCTCAGTAATTGTGGCTCATGGGCGTAGTTGCTCCGCGGCATGTGGGATCTTCCCAAACCAGGGCTTGAACCTGTGTCGTCTGCATTGGCAGGCAGATTCTCAACTACTGCGCCACCAGGGAAGCCCAGCAGGTGGATTCTTAACCAGTGCTCCACCAGGGAAGCCCTTGGAGTATAGTTGATGGACAACGTTGTGTTAGTTTCAGGTGTACAGCAAAGTGATTCAGTTATACGTATACATGTATCTATTCTTTCTCAAATTCTTTTCCCATTTAGGTTGTTATATAATATCGAGCAGAGTTTCCTGTGCTATACAGTAGGTCCTTGTTGGTTATCCATTTTAAATATAGCAGTGTGTACATGTCAATCCCAAACTTCCTAACTATCCCTTCCCCCCACCTTTTCCCTGGTAACCATAAGTTCAGTACTGCAGTATTTATTGAAAAAAAATCCACGTATAAATGGACCCTCACAGTTCAAACCCATGTTGTTCAAGGGTTAACTGTAGTGAGTTTTTCAAAGAAAAAGTACTGTGTCATTCTAAATTTACAGGTACATTGTTAATGATCTCTGTGCTTTTTAATAGAAAAGAGTGATTTCAGTCATGCAAAGTCAGATACTTTCACAAAACTTTGTTGTTACATGTCTAAAAAACAAGATGAAGCATGTTTTGAGGGATGGCAGAAGGAGGGAAATCAAATGTGTGAAGTTGCTGCAAGTTCTGTGGATAAGTTATAGAGTAATTTGATGATTATGCTTTTTAGTATAGTTTCTATATTCTTCTTGAAGTACTCAAGTTGTGACATGTATCCTGTCACTTCCTTTTACAACAGTAAGAAACCTACTATTATTCACAGTATATTTACTTATTTCCTCAATTCTAGGATACACAGAAAGTAGTTACAAAATTGCTGATATGTACCACTTTGAAAAACAAACTTATAGAGTCAGCTATTTTTTATGGTTCTTTTTATCTTTACTCTGGGGTATTTGGTTCCCCTCTCCACTTTATTATGGTTAGTTTCTTTGAAGGTTAGTTTCATTTGTTTCTGTTTATATTTCATTTTAAGTTTTTTTATCCCCTGAGTTTTTAAATTGTATTTACTTTTTGGTCCCCCTGCCTTTATTTTAGTATGTGAAACATTAACATGGTTCCAAAAGACAGCACTGTAAAAGGTGTGCATGGAGAGGTATCATGTCCCTTTATACCTTCTATCCTGTTCCTAACCACCTCCTAGAACTAATCCTATTAGTTTGTGTTTTAGCTTTCCTCCGTTTCTTTTTAAACAAAGTAGTGGTTATATCTATGGCATACTATAGATACTCTTTGCACTTTGCTTTTTCTATTTACTAATATATCTTGGAAATCACTGTATCAATTAATAATACTCTTACTCATTTTTTATAGCTTCTTATTGTACTTCATTGTGTGAATGTATCATGATTTGTTTAGCCAGTTTCCTAGGTATGGATCTTAAAGACAGTGCCAAAATTTTACAGTTACTAAAAAGCTGTCATGAATAACCTGGTGCTTGATTATTTTTGTATTGTTGGAGGTGTATCTTCAGGGGAAATTCCTAGAAGTGGGATTGCTGAATCAAAAGGTAAATATGTTTGTAATTTTGTTGGAAATTGCTGAATTCCTCTCAGTAATGTAAGAGAGTTCTGTTTCCTCATAGCCTTACTGATGGAATGTCATTTTTATTTTTTATTTGATTTTATTTTTAATTGAAATTTATTTATTTTTTACTAATTATGATTAGTTTTATTTTAACTGAAGTATAATTGACTTACAATATTATATTAGTTTCAAGTGTAAAACATAGTGATATTTTTATATGTTATATCATTTTATACATTTTATACAAAATGATCACCACAGTAAGTCTAGGTCTGTTACCGTACAAAGTTATCACAATATTACTGATTATATTTCTTATGCTGTACTGTTATAGTCCCTTGACTTATTTGTTTTTATTTTTTGTGGTACGTGGGCCTCTCACTGTTGTGGCCTCTCCCGTTGCGGAGCACAGGCTCTGGACGTGCAGGCTCAGCGGCCATGGCTCACGGGCCTAGCCACTCCGTGGCATGTGGGATATTCCCGGACCGGGGCACGAACCCGTGTCCCCTGCATCGGCAGGCAGACTCTCAACCACTGCGCCACCAGGGAAGCCCCCGTTGACTTACTTTGTAACTGGAAGTTTGTTCCTCTTAATCTCCCTCACCTATTTCACTCATCCCCCACAACCCCCTCCCCCTAGCAACCATCAGAGGGTTGATTGTATGTGAATCTGTTTCGTTATGTCTGTTCATTTGTTTTGTTTTTTAGATTTCACATATAAGTGAAATCGTATGGAATTTGTCTTTTTCGGTCTGACTTATTTCACTTAGCATAATACCCTTTAGGTCCAGGTTGTCACAAATGGCAAGATTTCATTCTTTTTTATGGCTGAGGAATAGTCCATATGTATGACATCTTTATTCATTCATTTATCCATGGACACTTAGGTTGCTTCCATGTTGGCTATTGTAAATAATGCTGCAGTGAACAAAGGGGTGCGTATATCTTTTCAAATTAGTGTTTTTGTTTTCTTGGAAAAATACCCAAAAGTGGAATTGCTGGATTGTATGGTAGTTCTATTTTTAATTTTTTTGAGGAACCTCCATACCGTTTCCCATACTGCCTGTATCAATTTACATTCCCACCAGCAGTGCACAGAGGTTCCCTTTTCTCTACATCTTTGCCAACACTTGTTATATGTTGTCTTTTTGATAATAGCCATTCTGACAGGTGTGAGGTGATATCTCATTGTTGTTCTAATTTGCATTTTCCTCATGATTAGTGATGTTGAACATCTTGTCATGTGTCTGTTGGTCATCTGTATGTTTTCTTTGGAAAAATGTCTGTTCAGGTCCTCAGCTCGTTTTATAATCGGTTGTTTGTTTTTTTGATGTTGAGTTCATTGTGTATTTTGGATATTAACCCATTATCAGATATATCATTTGCAAATATCTTCTGCCATTCAGTAGGTTGGCTTTTGGTTTTTTCGATAGTTTCCTTCACTGTGCAAAAGCTTTTTGGTTTGATATAGTCCCATTTGTTTATTTTTGCTTTTGTTTCCCTCGCTTAAGGAGACGTGTCCAAAAAATATTGCTAAGACCAATATCAAAGAGCATACTGCCGTTTTCTTCTAAAAGTTTTATGGTTTCAAATCTTAAATTTAAGTCTTTAATCTATTTTGAGTGTATGTTTGTGTATGGTGTGAAAAAGTAGTCCAGTTTGATTCTTTTGCATGTAATTGTCCAGTTTTCCTAGCACCATTTATTGAAGAGTTTGTCTTTTCCCTATTGTATATTCTTACCTTCTTTGTTGTAGATTAATTACCCATGTTAAGTTTGGGTTCATTTCTGGGCTGTGTATTCTGTTCCATTGAGCTATGTGTCTGTTTTTGTGCTAGTACCATACTGTTTTGGTTACTTTTGCTTTGTAGTACAGTTTGAAAGCAGGGAGCGTAATACCTTCATCTTTGTTCTTCTTTCTCAAAATTATTTTGGCTTTTTGGGGTCTTTTGTGTTTCCATACAAATTTTAGAATTATTTGTTCTAGTTGTGTGAAAAATGTCATGTGTATTTTGATAGGGATTGTATTGTATGTCTTCTTTTGAAAACTCTTTGTCCAGATCTCTGTCCCTTTTTTAATTGGATTGTTTGTTTTTTGCTATTGAGTTATATGAATTTTTTTTCTTCCCCCCCCTTTTTTTAAAAATTGAAGTATAGTTGATTTACAATGCTGTGCCAATCTCTGCTGTACAGCAGAGTGACTCAGTTATACTCAGTTAAAAAAAGACATGCTTTTTTTAAATATTCTTTTCCATTATGGTTTATCACAGGATATTGAGTATAGTTTCCTGTGCTATACATTAGGACCTTGTTGTTTATCCATTCTAAATGTAATAGTTTGCATCTACCAACCCCAAACTCCCAATCCATTCCTCTCCCTCCCCCCCTCCCCTTTGGCAATCACAAGTCTGTTCTCTATGAGTCTGCGTCTGTTTTGTAGATAGGTTCATTTGTGCCATAGTCTAGATTCCACATATACATGATATCATACAGTATTTGTCTTTCTCTTTCTGACTTACTTTACTTAGTATGATAATCTCTGGTTGCATCCATGTTGCTGCAAATGGCATTATCTCATTCTTTTTTATGGCTGAGTAGTATTCCATTGTATATATGTACCACATCTTCTTTATCCATTCATCTGTCGATGGACATTTAGGTAGTTTCCATGTCTTGGCTGTTGTGAACAGTGCTGCTATGAACATAGGTGCGCATGTGTCTTTTTGAATTGTAGTTTTGTGTGGGTATGTTTCTAGGAGTTGGATTGCTGACTCATATGGTAATTTATTTTTAGTTTTCTGAGGAACCTCCACACTGTTTTCCATAGTGGCTTCCATAGTGGTTTACATTTCCACCAGCAGAGTAGGAGGGTTAGCTTTTCTCCACATCCTCTTCAATATTTGTTATTTGTAGACTTTTTAATGATGGCCATTCTGACTGGTGTGAGGTGGTACCTCACTGTAGTTTTGATTTGCATTTCTCTAATAATGAGTGATGTTGAGCATCTTTTCATGTGCCTACTGGCCATCTGTATGTCTTCTTTGGAGAAATGTCTATTAAGGTCTTCTGCCCATTTTTTGATTGGGTTGTTTGTTTTGTTGTTGTATGAGCTGCTTGTATACTTTGGAGATTAAGCTCTTGTCTGTCGCATCATTTGCAGATATTTTCTCCCATTCAGTAGGCTGTCTTTTCTTTTCTTTTCTTTTTTTCTTTAATGGTCTCCTTTGCTGTGCAAAAACTTGTAAGTTTGATTAGGTTCCATTTGTTTATTTCTATTACCTTAGGAGACTGCCCTAAGAAAACATTGGTATGATTTATGTCCGAGAGCGTTTTGCCTGTGCTCTTTTCTAGGAGTTTTATGGTATCATGTCTTGTGTTTAAGTCTTTAAGCCATTTTGAGTTTGTTTTTTTTTTGTGTATGGTGTAAGGGTGTGTTCTAACTTCATTGATTTACATGCAGCTGTCCAGTTTTCCCAGCACTACTTGCTGAAGAGACTGTCTTTTTCCCATTTTATATTCTTGCCTCTGTTGTAGAAGATTAATTGACTGTAGGTGTGTGGGTTTATTTCTGGGCTCTCTATTCTGTTCCATTGATCTGTATGCCTGTTTTTGTACCAATACCATACTGCTTTGATTATTGTAGCTTTGTAGTACTGTGAAAATATGGAACACTTCACGAATTTGCATGCCATCCTTGTGCAGAGGCCATGCTAGTCCTCTCTGTATCATTCCAGTTTTAGTATATGTGCTGCCGAAGCAAGCACTGTATGAGTTTCTTATATACAGTTGACCCTTGAACGACACTGGTTTGAACTGCAACGGTCCACTTATACGTCAGTTTTTTCCAATACATATGTACTGCGGTACTATACTATTGAGTTTGGTTGAATCCATGGATGTGGATCTGGGGATGTGGAGGGTTGAAAGTTATATGAGGATTTTTGACTGTGGCGCGGAGGGAGGAGTTGATACCCCAACCCCTGAGTTCTTCAAGAGTCATCTATATTTTGGATACTAACTTGTTATTAGATATGTGATTTACACATATCTTTTCCCATTCAGTACATTGCCTTTTCATTTTATTGATAGTTTCCTTTGCTGTGCAGAAACCTTTTCATTTAATGTAGCCGTATTTGTTGATTTTTGCTTTTGTTGTCTATTCCCAAAAATCATTACCAAGACTTATGTCAAGGATATTTTCCCTTATGTTTTATTCTAGGAGTTTTGTGGTTTCAGGTCTTATGTTTAAGTTGTAAATCCATTTTGAGTTCATTTTTGTGTATGGTGTAAGACAGTGGCCCAGTTTCATTCTTTTACACATGACTATCCAGCTTTCTCAACACCATTTACTGAAGAGAGTATTTCCTCATTGTATAGTCTTGACTTCTTTGATGTAAATTAATTGATAATATGCACATGGGTTTATTTCTGAGCTCTCTAATCTGTTCCATTGATCTATGTGTCTGTTTCTATGCCGAAACCATATTGTTTTGAATGCTTTGTAATATAGATTGAAATCAGGAAGCATGATTCCTCCAGCTTTTTCTTTTTTCTCAAGATTGTTTTGGCTATTTGGTGTCTTTTGTGGTCCATACAAATTTTAGGATTGTTTGTTCTAATTCTGTGAAAATGCCATTGGAATTTTGATAGAGATTGCATTGAATATGTATATTATTTTTGGAAGTATGGATTATGTTAATTTTGTACCCTGATGCCTTACTCAATTCTGTTATTGCTTGAGTTAGTTTTAGCATTGATTCTCTAGGGTTTATCAGATACACTATCATGTTGTCTGCAAATAGAAATAGTTTTACTTCTTTTCCAATTTTTATCCTTCTGTTTGCTTTCTCTCGTCTAATTGCATTGGCTTTTACTTCCAATAAAATACTGAATGCCAGTGGAGGTGTACATCCTTGTCTTTTTCCTAATTTTAGTGTAAAAGCTCCTAGTGTTTCCTTATGAAGAAATATACTGGCTCTGGGGCTAAACTATATATATTTTGTCATGTTAAGAGAGGATCTATCACTTTGTTTTTTTCCAGGAATGGATATTGAATTTTGTTGAAAGCTTTTTCATCATCTGTGGATAGAATCAAGTTTTGTTTTGTTTTTTTCCCTTAGATCTATTAAGGAACTAATATTGCTTTTCTGAAATAAATCTCAATTGGTCTTGGTGTAGTATTTTCTTGATGTGGGATTCTGTTCACTAGTTGTTTTTTTTTTGTGTGGTACGCGGGCCTCTCACTGTTGTGGCCTCTCCCGCTGCGGAGCACAGGCTCACGACGCGCAGGCCCAGCGGCCGTGGCTCACGGGCCCAGCTGCTCCACAGCATGTGGGATCCTCCCGGACCGGGGCACGAACCCGTGTCCCCTGCATCGGCAGGTGGACTCGCAACCACTGCGCCACCAGGGAAGCCCTGTTCACTAATTTTTAAGTTTAGTACTTTTATAGTCATACGTGATGTTGGTTTTTTTTTTTACATCGTGTTTATCAGTTATTCTCTTATCATTATTCTTGCTTCATACAAAGATTTGGTAAGTTTTCCTTCGTTTTTAATGCTCTGGAACTATTTGTGGAGCATTGGGATTGTCTGGTATTCAGAGATTTGGTAGATTTGTGAAACCATCTGGGTCTGGTGCTTTTTTTTGTTGAATGGTGTATTGATAACTTTGTTTCTTCAACAGAAATTGTTCAATTTAAACTTTATATTTCTCATAGGTTTAATTTTGGTAAACTATTTTTCTAGTATATTACCTATTTAATCTATATTTTGAAATTTATTTGCCTAGAAGTCTGCAAAGTAGTTTCTTATGATTGAAACTTTTTTTCTTCTGTTTCAATGCTTATTTTCCCCTTGTCATTTATTATGTTGTTTATCTATGCTTTCTCCTTTCCTTATTAAGTTGGATGGTTGATTATCTATTTTGTTAATTTAAAAGAAATCATTTTGACTTATTATTTAGATCTTTTTCTCCATTTTCTACCTTATTAATTTCAGCTTTTATCCTTCTTTTCTGCTTTGTGCTTTCTTTGGTTTACTTTGTTATTTTTCAAGTCTTTTGAGCTGCTAATTTATTTATATTTGTATTTCATTTCTATTGATAAGAGTGTTTAAGTGTATGGATGTTCTTTTAATCACTGCTTTAAATATATCCCGTAGTCTTTCTCAACATACTTTTATGAGAAATTTCAAGCATACAGCAAAATTGAGTTTTACAGTGAAGACCCATATATCCACCACCTAGATATTACCATTACCATTTTATTTACTTTGTCACATATCTATCCATTTATCTATTTCTCTCACTATCCATTAATTTATCCTAATTTTTTGATGCATTTCGTTTCAGGCATCAGTAGCCTTTCCCCTTAAATACTTCCGCATATTTATGAGTAAGTACAGTTCAGTATTCCTTTATAAATTTTTCCTTTTAAAAAATATTTATTTATTTATTTTTGGCTGTGTTGGGTCTGGTTGCCGCGTGCAGGCTTTTCTGTAGTTGCGGCGAGCAGGGCTACTCATTGTTGCAGTGCGTGGACTTCTCATTGCGGTGGCTTCTTTTGTTGCAGAGCACAGGCTCTAGGTGCACAGGCTTCAGTAGTTGTGGCTTGCAGGCTCTAGAGCGCAGGCTCAGTAGTTGTGGTACACGGGCTTAGTTGCTCCGCAGCATGTGGGATCTTCCCACACCAGGGATCAAACTTGTGTCTCCTGCATTGGCAGGTGGATTCTTAACCACTGTGCCACCAGGGAAGCCCCTAAATTTTTCCTTTTGAAAACAAAACTTTGACATTTTTCGTTGAGGCAAAATTTATTTACATTGAAATGCACGAATTCTAAGCATACACTTGCTGTGTTTTGATGCATGTATATACCTTCCAAAATATATTAACCATTACGCCAGAAAGTTCCCTTATAATTTTTTTTTAAACATCTTTATTGGAGTATAATTGCTTTACAATGGTGTGTTAGTTTCTGCTTTACAACAAAATGAATCAGTTATATATATACATATGTTCCCATATCTCTTCCCTCCTGCATCTCCCTCCCTCCCACCCTCCCTATCCCACCCCTCCAGGCGGTCACAAAGCACTGAGCTGATCTCCCTGTGCTATGCAGCTGCTTCCCACTAGCTATCTACATTACGTTTGGTAGTGTATATATGTCCATGCCTCTCTCTCGCTTTGTCACAGCTTACCCTTCCCCCTCCCCATATCCTCAAGTCCATTCTCTAGTAGGTCTGTGTCTTTATTCCTGTCTTACCCCTAGGTTCTTCATGACATTTTTTTCCCTTAAATTCCATATATATGTGTTAGCATACGGTATTTGTCTCTCTCTTTCTGACTCACTTCACTCTGTATGACAGGCTCTAGGTCTGTCTACCTCATTACAAATAGCTCAGTTTTGTTTCTTTTTATGGCTGAGTAATATTCCATTGTATATATGTGCCACATCTTCTTTATCCATTCATCTGTCAATGGACATTTAGGTTGTTTCCATCTGCGGGCTAATGTAAATAGAGCTGCAATGAACATTTTGGTACATGACTCTTTTTGAATTATGGTTTTCTCAGGGTATATGCCCAGTAGTGGGATTGCTGGGTCATATGGTAGTTCTATTTGTAGTTTTTTAAGGAACTTCCATACTGTTCTCCACAGTGGCTGTATCAATTCACATTCCCACCAACAGTGCAAGAGGGTTCCCTTTTCTCCACACCCTCTCCAGCATTTATTGTTTCTAGATTTTTTGATGATGGCCATTCTGGCTGGTGTGAGATGATATCTCATTGTAGTTTTGATTTGCATTTCTCTAATGATGAGTGATGTTGCGCATTCTTTCATGTGTTTGTTGGCAGTCTGTATATCTTTGGAGAAATGTCTATTTAGGTCTTCTGCCCATTTTTGCATTGGGTTGTTTGTTTTTTTGGTATTAAGCTCTTTGAGCTGCTTATAAATTTTGGAGATTAATCCTTTGTCAGTTTCTTCATTTGCAAATATTTTCTCCCATTCTGGAGGTTGTCTTTTGGTCTTGTTTATGGTTTTCTTTGCTGTGCAAAAGCTTTTAAGTTTCATTAGGTCCCATTTGTTTCTTTTTGTTTTTATTTCCATTTCTCTAGGACGTGGGTCAAAGGATCTTGCTGTGATTTATGTCACAGAGTGTCATGCCTATGTTTTCCTCTAAGAGTTTGATAGTGTCTGGCCTTACATTTAGGTCTTTAATCCATTTTGAGATTAGTTTTGTGTATGGTATTAGGGAGTGATCTAATTTCATACTTTTCCATGTACCTGTCCAGTTTTCCCAGCGTCATTTATTGAAGAGGCTGTCCTTTCTCCACTGTACATTCCTGACTCCTTTATGAAAGGTAAGGTGACCATATGTGTGTGGGTTTATCTCTGGGCTTTCTATCCTGTTCCATTGATCTATCTTTCTGTTTTTGTGCCAGTACCATACTGTCTTGTTTACTGTAGCTTTGTAGTATAGTCTGAAGTCAGGGAGCCAGATTCCTCCAGCTCCGTTTTTCGTTCTCAAGATTGCTTTGGCTATTCGGGGTCTTTTGTGTCTCCATACAAATTGTGAAATTTTTTGTTTTAGTTCTGCGAAAAATACCAGTGGTACTTTGATAGGGATTGCATTGAATCTGTAGATTGCTTTGGGTAGTAGAGTCATTTTCACAATGTTGGTTCTTTCAATCCAAGAACATGGTATATCTCTCCATCTATTTGTATCATCTTTCATTTCTTTCATCAGTGTCTTATAATTTTCTGCATACAAGTCTTTTGTCTCCTTAGGTAGGTTTATTCCTAGATATTTTATTCTTTGTGTTGCAATGGTAAATGAGAGTGTTTTCTTGATTTCATTTTCAGATTTTTCATCATTAGTGTAAAGGAATGCCAGAGATTTCTGTGCATTAATTTCGTATCCTGCTAGTTTAACAAATTCATTGATTAGCTCTAGCAGTTTTCTGGTAGCATCTTTAGGATTCTCTATGTATAGTAACATGTCATCTGCCATCAGTGACAGCTTTACTTCTTTTCCGATTTGGATTCCTTTTATTTCCTTTTCTTCTCTGATTGCTGTGGCTAAAACTTCCAAAACTATGTTGAATAAGAGTGGTGAGAGTGGGCAACCTTGTCTTGTTCCTGATCCTAGTGGAAATGCTTTCAATTTTTCACCATTGAGGATGATGTTGGCTGTTGGTTTGTCATATATGGCCTTTATTATGTTGAGGAAAGTTCCCTCTATGCCTACTTGCTGCAGGGTTTTTATCATAAATGGGTGTTGAATTTTGTCGAAAGCCTTCTCTGCATCTATTGCGATGATCATATGGTTTTTCTCCTTCAGTTTGTTAATATGGTTTATCACATTGATTGATTTGCATATATTGAAGAATTCTTGCATTCCTGGAATAAACCCCACTTGATCATGGTGTATGATCTTTTTAATGTGCTGTTGGACTCTGTTTGCTAGTATTTTGTTGAGGATTTCTGCATCTATGTTCATCAGTGATATTGGCCTGTAGTTTTCTTTCTTTGTGACATCCTTGTCTGGTTTTGGTATCAGGGTGATGGTGGCCTCGTAGAATGAGTTTGGGAGTGTTCCTCCCTCTGCTATATTTGGAAGAGTTTGAGAAGGATTGGTGTTAGCTCTTCTCTAAATGTTTGATAGAATTCGCCTGTGAAGCCATCTGGTCCTGGGCTTTTGTTTGTTGGAAGATTTTTAATCAGAGTTTCAATTTCAGTGCTTGTGATTGGTCTGTTCATATTTTCTGTTTCTTCCTGATTCAGTCTTGGCAGGTTGTGCATTTCTAAGAATTTGTCCATTTCTTCCAGATTGTCCATTTTATTGGCATAGAGTTGCTTGTAGTAATCTCTCATGATCTTTTTTATTTCTGCAGTGTCAGTTGTTACTTCACCTTTTTCATTTCTAATTCTATTGATTTGAGTCTTCTCCGTTTTTTTCTTGAGAAGTCTGGCTAATGGTTTATCAATTTTGTTTATCTTCTCAAAGAACCAGCTTTTAGTTTTATTGTTCTTTGCTATCGTTTCCTTCATTTCTTTTTCATTCATTTCTGATCTGATTTTTATGATTTCATACCTTCTGCTAAATTTGGGTTTTTTTTGTTCTTCTTATTCTAATTGCTTTAGGTGCAAGGTTAGGTTGTTTATTCGAGATGCTTCCTGTTTCTTAAGGTAGGATTGTATTGCTCTAAATTTCCCTCTTAGAACTGCTTTTGCTGCATCCCATAGATTTTGGGTCGTCGTGTCTCCATTGTCATTTGTTTCTAGGTATTTTTAAATTTCCTGTTTGCTTTCTTCAGTGATCACTTCGTTATTAAGTAGTGTATATTTTAGCCACCATGTGTTTGTATTTTTTACAGATCTTTTCCTGTAATTGATATCTAGTCTCATAGCACTGTGGTCGGAAAAGATACTTGATACAATATCAATTTTCTTAAATTTACCAAGGCTTGATTTGTGACCGAAGATATGATCTATCCTGGAGAATGTTCCATGAGCACTAGAGAAAAATGTGTATTCTGTTGTTTTTGGATGGAATGTCCTATAAATATCAATTAAATCCATCTTGTTTAATGTATCATTTAAAGCTTGTGTTTCCTTATTTATTTTCATTTTTGGATGATCTGTCCATTGGTGAAAGTGGGGTGTTAAAGTCCCCTACTATGAATGTGTTACTGTCAATTTCCCCTTTTATGGCTGTTAGTATTTGCCTTATGTATTGAGGTGCTCCTATGTTGGGTGCACAAATATTAACTGTTGTTATATCTTCTTCTTGGATCAATCCCTTGATCATTATGTAGTGTCCTTCTTTGTCTCTTCTAATAGTCTTTATTTTCAAGTGTATTTTGTGTGATATGAGAGTTGCTACTCCAGCTTTCTTTTGGTTTCCATTTGCATGAAATACCTTTTTCCATCCCCTTACTTTCAGTCTATGTGTCTCTAGGTCTGAAGTGGGTCTCTTGTAGACAGCAAATATATGGGTCTTGTTTTTGTATCCACTCAGCCAATCTGTGTCTTTTGGTGGGAGCATTTAATCCATTTACATTTAAGGTAATTATCGATATGTATGTTCCTATTCCCATTTTCTTAATTGCTTTGGGTTCGTTATTGTAAGTCTTTTCCTTTTGTTGTGTTTCTTGCCTAGAGAAGTTCCTTTAGCAGTTGTTGTAAAGCTGGTTTGGTGGTGCTGAACTCTCTCAGCTTTTGCTTGTCTGTAAAGGTTTTAATTTCTCCATCAAATCTGAATGAGATCTTTGCTGGGTAGAATAATCTTGGTTGCAGGTTTTTCTCCTTCATCACTTTAAATATGTCCTGCTAGTCCCTTCTGGCTTGCAGAGTTTCTGCTGAAAGGTCAGCTGTTAACCTCTAGGGGGATTCCCTTGTGTGTTATTTGTTGTTTTTCCCTTGCTGTTTTTAATATGCTTTCTTTGTATTTAATTTTTGAGAGTTTGATTAACATGTGTCTTGGTGTATTTCTCCTTGGATTTATCCTGTATGGGACTCTCTGTGCTTCCTGGACTTGATTAACTATTTCCTTTCCCATATTAGAGAAGTTTTCAACTATAATCTCTTCAAATATTTTCTCAGTCCCTTTCTTTTTCTCTTCTTCTTCTGGAATCCCTATAATTTGAATGTTGGTGCGTTTAATGTGGTTCCAGAGTTCTCTGAGACTGTCCTCAGTTCTTTTCATTCTTTTTTCTTTATTCTGCTTTGCAGTAGTTATTTCCACTATTTTATCTTCCAGGTTACTTATCCGTTCTTCTGCCTCAGTTTTTCTGCTGTTAATCCCATCTAGAGTATTTTTCATTTCATTTATTGTGTTGTTCATCACTGTTTGTTTCATCTTTAGTTCTTATAGGCCCTTCTTAAATGTTTCTTGTATTTTGTCCATTCTATTTGCAAGACTTTGGATCATCTTTACTATCATTATTCTGAATTCTTTTTCAGGTAGACTGCCTATTTCCTCTTCATTTGTTAGGTCTGGTGGGTTTTTATCTTGCTCCTTCATCTGCTGTGTGTTTTTCTGTCTTCTCATTTTGCTTCTCTTACTGTGTTTGGGGTCTCCTTTTTGCAGGCTGCAGGTTTGTAGTTCCCGTTGTTTTTGGTGTCTGTCCCCAGTGGCTAATGTTGGTTCAGTGGGTTGTGTAGGCTTCCTGGTGGAGGGGACTAGTGCCTGTGTTCTGGTGGATGTGGCTGGATCTTGTCTTTCTGGTGGGCAGGTCCACGTCTGGTGGTGTGTTTTGGGGTGTCTGTGGACTTTTTATGATTTTAAGTAGCCTCTCTGCTAATGGGTGGGGTTGTGTTCCTGTCTTGCTAGTTGTTTGGCATAGGATGTCCAGCACTGTAGCTTGCTGGTCATTGAGTGAAGCTGGGTGCTGGTGTTGAGATGGAGATCTCTGGGAGATTTTCACCTTTTGATATTATGTGGAGCTGGGAGGTCTCTTGTGGACCAGTGTCCTGAAGTTGGCTCTCCCACCTCAGAGGCACAGCACTGACTCCTGGCTGCAGCCCCAAGAGCCTTTCATCCATACGGCTCAGAATAAAAGGGAGAAAAAGTAGAAAGAAAGAATTAGTAGAAATAGAAAGAAAGAAAGGAAGGAAGAAAGAAAGAAAGAAAGAATGGACGGAGGGAGGGAGGGAGGAAGCATGGAAGGAGGGAAGGAAGGAAGGAAAGAAAGAATGAATATAAAGTAAAATAAAGTAAGATAAAATATAATAAAGTTATTAAAATAAAAAAATATTAAGAGAAAAATAATTAAAAAACAAAACCGAAACAAAAAACCCGACGGATAGAGCCCTAGGACAAATGGTGGAAGCAAAGCTATACAGACAAAATCTCACATAGAAGCATGCACATACACACTCACAAAAAGAGGAAAAGGGGAAAATATGATAAATATTGCTTTCAAAGTCCACCTTCTCAATTTGTGATGATTCATTGTCTAAAGGAGGGAAGGAAGGAAAGAAAGAGCGAAGATAAAGTCAAATAAAATAAAGTTATTAAAATAAAAAGTAATTATTAAGAAAAAAAAGAACAAAAATGGACAGATAGAACTCTCGGACAAATGGTGGAAGCAAAGCTATACAGACAAAATCTCATACAGAAGCATACACATACACACTCACAAAAAGAGGAAAACGGGAAAAAATCATAAATCTTGTTCTCAAAGTCCTCCTCCTCAATTTGGGATGATTCGTTGCCTATTCATGTATTCCACAGATGCAGGTACATCTAGTTGATTGTGGAGCTTTAATCCACTGCTTCTGAGGCTGCTGGGAGAGATTTCCCTTTCTCTTCTTTGTTCTCACAGCTCCCTGGGGCTCAGCTTTGTATTTGGCTCCGCCTCTGCTTGTAGGTCACTGGAGGGCGTCTGTTCTTCGCTCAGACAGGATGGGGTTGAAGGAGCAGCTGATTCGGGGCCTGTGGCTCACTCAGGCCAAGGCGGGGAGGGGCACGGAGTGTGGGGCGAGACTGAGGCGTCAGAGTCCGGCGTGACGTTGCACCAGCCTGAGGCGTGCCGTGCGTCCTCCCGGGGAAGTTGTCCCTGGATCCCGGGACCCTGGCAGTGGCGGGCTGCACAGGCTCCCTGGAAAGGGATTGTGGATAGTGACTTGTGCTTGCTCACAGGCTTTTTGGTGGCGGCAGCAGCAGCCTTAGTGTCTCATGCCTGTCTCTGGGGTTCGCGCTTTTAGCCGTGGCTCGCGCCCGTCCCTGGAGCTTTTTTAAGCAGCGTTCTTAATCTCCTCTCCTCGCGCCCCAGGAAACAAAGAGGGAAGAAAAAGTCTCTTGCCTCTTCAGCAGGTCCAGACTTTTCCCTGGACTCCCTCCCGGCCAGGCGTGGTGCACTAACCCCCTGCAGGCTGTGTTCACGCCGCCAACCCCAGTCCTCTCCCTGGGATCCCACTGAAGCTCGAGCCTCAGCTCCCAGCCCCGCCCGCCCGGGCACGGGAGCAGACAAGCCTCTCGGGCTGGTGAGTGCCGGTCAGCACCGATCCTCTGTGCGGGAATCTCTCCGCTTTGCCCTCCGCACCCCTGTTGCTGTGCTCTCCTCCGCAGCTCCGAAGCTTCCCCTTCCGCCACCCGCAGTCTCTGCCCGCGAAGGGGCTTCCTAGTGTGTGGAAACGTTTCCTCCTTCACAGCTCCCTCTCAACTGGTGCAGGTCCCGTCCCTATCCTTTTGTCTGTTTATTCTTTTTTCTTTTGCCCTACCCAGGTACGTGGGGGGTTTCTTGCCTTTTGGGAGGTCTGAAGTCTTCTGCCAGCGTTCAGTAGGTGTTCTGTAGGAGTTGTTCCACGTGTAGATGTATTTCTGGTGTATCTGTGGGGAGGAAGGTGATCTCTGCGTCTTACTCTTTCGCCATCTTCCCGGAAGCCCCCTTATAATTTTTGACAATTAATTCCTGCTTGCATTCTCCTTAGAGGTAACCACTGTTTTGACTTTTTTCTACTGTAGATTAGTTTTCATGAGTGTGAAAAATTTTTATTCAGCCTGATACGTTCGAGATTCATTCATGTTGTTGTGTATGTCAGTGGTTCATTCCTTTTTATTGTTGAATAGTATTGTATTGTATGGATATGTTACATTTTTTCTAGAATTTTATGTATATATAATCACATAGTAGTGATATTTTACATAGTAGTGATATTTTACAAGTGGCTTCTTACAGTAAGCATAATGCTTTGATGTATGTATCATTACTTCATTCCTGTTTAGTTCACTGGTGCTAGTAGTGAACTACCATAGTTTATCTATTTTCTTGTTATGGATACCTGGGCTAGTTCTGTGTTGGGCTATTATGAATAAAGCTACTATAAACATTTCTTTTACAAGTCTTTTTTGTGGATATCTATATTCATTTCTCTTAAGTGAAAATCTAGTAATGGAACTTCTGAGTCATTGTGTAGGTGTCTGTTTTAGTTTTATAAGAAAAAACATAGCTTTCCAAATGATTTTCTATGGCTGTATCATTTTATATTCCCACCAAAAATGTATATGAGTTCCAGTTACTCACAGATTCACCCACACTTGGTGTGTTAGTCTTATTAATTTTAGCCAAAGTGGGGGGCTTGTAGTGCCATTTCATGGTTTTAATTTGCACTTATAATTTTAGCTTTTTTGTTTATATATATGGTGCATTCAAATGATTTTTTTAGTTGTAAAAAACACGTATATTATAATTTTAAACAAATTTTCAAGGTACATTTTAGTATTGTTATGTATATGCACACTGTTGTACAGAAGATTTCTAGAACTCTTTCATCTTCTGTGACAGAAACTCTAAACCCTTGGAACAACAACTCCCAGTTTCCCCCTCCTCCCCTGTCTTGGCAATCACCATTCTACTTTGTTTCTATGAGTTTGATTGCATCAGACAACTCATATATAAGTGGGATAGTGCAGTGTTTGTCTTTTTTTATTTTCTTATTTCACTTAGCATAATGTCCCAAGTTTCATCTATTTTATAACACAGGACAGGATTTCCATCTTTTTCAAGGCTGAATAATATTCCATTCTATGTATATACCTCATTTTCTTTATGTGTTTATCCATTGATGGACACTTAGATTGTTTCCACATCTTGGATATAGTGAATAATGCTGCAGTGCAGACGGGTGTGCAAATATTTCTTCAGTATCCTGCTTTCAGTTATTTTTGGTTATATATTCAGAAGTGGGATTGCTGAATCCCTATGGTAGTTCTACTTTTAATTTTTTGAGGAACCTTCATACTGTTTCCATAGCTGCTTGCACTATTTTACAATCTAACCAACAGTGCAAAAGGGTTCCAATTTCTTCATATACTTGCCAACACTTAATTTTTCTTTTTTTTTGATAGTCACCATCCTAACAGGTATAATGTGGTATCTTTGTTTTTGATTTGCATTCTGCTGTTGATTTAGTAATGTTGAGACTCTGTCAGCCATTTACACATCTTCTTTGGAGAAATGTTTATTTGAGTTTTTTTTTTTTACCAATTTTTAATCTGGTTATTTGTTTTTTTGTTTATGAGTTGTAGGGATTTTAAAATATATTCTGTATATTAACCCCTTACCTGAGCTATGGTTTGCAGATATTTTCTACTGTTTGATAGATTGTCTTTTCACTCTGTTGATTGTTTCCTGTACGGAAGTTTTAAGGTTTGATGTAGTCCCATTTATCTAATTTTTCTTTTAAACCTGTGCTTTTGGTGTCATATGCAAGCAATAATTGACCATTTCAATGTCACGATGCTTTTACCCTTCTAGGAGTTTTATAGTTTTAGGTATCATGCTTAGCTCTTTAATCCATTTGAGTTAATATTTGTATATGGTGTCAAGAAAAGGGTCCACCTTCATTCTTTCACATGTGAATATACAGTTTTCCCAACATTTGTTGAAAAGGCTCTCATTTCTCCATTGTGTAGTCTTGTCACCATTGTCGAAGATCATTTTACCATATACACAAGGGTTATTTTGGGGTCTGTTTTCTGTTCTATTCGTCTATATGTCTGTCTGTATGCATATATCGTACTTTGATTACTGTAGTTTTGTAATATATTTTGAAATCAGGAAGTATGAGGCCTCTAGTCTTGTTTCTTCTCAAGATTGTTTTGGCTACTTGGGTCCTTTGAGATTCCTTATCAATTTCAGAGTTTTTTGTTTTTTCTGTTTCTGCAAAAAATGCCATTTGGGTTTTGATAGGAATTGCTTTGAATCTGTAGATAGCTTTGGTAGTATGGACTACTGTGAAGGTTTAACAATATTAAGACTTCTGCTTCCTTGGTTAAGTTTATTCCTAAATTTTTTTTTAATGTTACTGTAAGTGGGATTGTTTTCTTAATTTCCTTTTCAGATTGTTCATTGTTAGTATATAGAAATGCAAATTTTTTTTTTTTGCAAATTATTTTTGACGGTTGATTCTGAATTTGTTAGTTCTAACATTGTGTGTCTGTGTGTAATTTTAGGATTTTCTACATATAAGTTCATGTCATCTGTGAACAGAGATATCTTTCCAGTTTGGATGCTCTTTATTTCTTTTTCATGTCTAATTGCTCTGGCTAAGAATTCTAGTACTGTGTTGAGTAGAAGTGGTGGGTGTGGGAAACCTTTTCTTGTTCCTGAATTTAGAGGAAAAACTTTCAGGTTTTTACTGTTGGGTATGATGTTATCCCTGGGTCTTTTATATATGACCTTTCTTATGTTGCAGTACTTTTCTTCTATTCCTAATTTGTTGACTGTTTTTATCATGAAAAGGTGTTGAACTTTATGAAATGATTTTTTTCTACATCAACTGAGATGATCATGTGTTTTGGTTTTTTAAAATATTTGGCCGTGTTGGATCTTAGTTGTGGCATGCAGGATCTTTTGTTGTGGTGCACGGGCTTCTCTCTATTTGTGGTCTGCAGGCTCCAGGGTGCATGGGCTCAATAGTTGTGGTGCGCGGGCTCTCTAGTTGTGGCGTGTGGGCTCTCTAGCTGTGGCACGTGGGCTTCAGAGCGCGTGAACTCAGTAGTTGTGGTGCGCAGGATCTCTAGTTGTGGCCCACAGGCTCTAGAGCTTGTGGGCTTAGTTTCCCTGAGGCATGTGGAATCTTAGTTCCCTGACCAGGGATCAAACCCGCGTTGCCTGCATTGGAAGGCAGATTCTTAACCACTGGGCCACCAGGGAAGTCCCAATCATGTCTTTTTTTTGTTCTCCATTCTGTTAATGTGGTATATTACATTTATTGATTTTTATATATTTAATGTTCTTTTCATTCAAGGGATAAATCCCATTTTGTTGTGCTGTATAAGTGTTTTAATATGCTGCTGAATTTGGTTTGGTAGTGTTTTGTTGATCTTTTTGCATCAGTGTTACTCATGGATATTCATCTGTAGTTTTATTTTCTTGTGGTATGTTTGTATGTTTTCGGTATCAGGGTAATAATGATGGCTTATAACATGAGTTTGGAAGTGTTCCCTCCTCTTCAATTTTGAGAGGGATTGGCATTGTTATTTAAATGTTTGGTAAAATTCTCCACTGAAGCTATCTGGTCCTGAGCTTTTATTTGTTGGGAGGTTTTTTATTGCTGATTCATTCTCCTTGCTTGTTCAGATTTCTTATTTCCTTATGATTTAGTCTTAGTAAATTATATATTTTTAGAAATTTATTCATTTTTTCTGTTATTTAATTTGTTAGTGTATAATTGTTCATAGTAGTTTCATAATCCTTTTTATTTCTTTTATTATATTTTGTTCTTTTTCTAGTTCTTTGAGTTGTAAAGGCAGGTTGTTGGTTTGAGACTTCTGGCCTTTTTTAAACATAGGCATTTCCTGCTATAAACTACCCTGTTAGGACAGCTTTTGTTGCAACCCATAAGTTTTGGTATGCTTTGTTTTCATTTTCATTTTTCTCAAGATATTTTCTAATTTCCCTTGTGATTTCTTTTTTGACCCATTGGTTTTTTTCAAGAGTATGTTGTTTAATTTTTACATATTTATGAATTTCCCAGTTTTTCTGCTGCTTTTGTTTCATTCAAGTTTCTTTTTATTGTGGTCAGAAAAGATACTTTGTATAATTTCAGTCTTTTTAAATTTGTTAAGAGTTATTTTGTGATCTAACACGTGATCTGTCCTTCAGGAATGTTCCATGTACAGTTGTGAAGAATGTGTATTCTGTTGCTGTTGGGTGGAGTGTTTTGTATATGTCTGTGAGGTGCAGTTGATCTACAGTGTTGTTCAAGTCCTCTGTTTACTTATAGGTATCTTCTGTCTGGTTGCTCTATCCATATGGAAAGTGGGTTATTGAAATCTCCTATTCTTATTGTGTTACTCTCTATTTTTTCTTCAATTCTGTCATTGTTTCAAATATTTGAGTCCTCTGTTATTAAGTGTATGTATATTCATAACTGTTATATTTCCCTAGTGAATTGACCCTTTTATTATTGCATAATATCTTTTTTTCCAGGTTTTGGCAGTTATGAATAAAGCTGTTTTAAATATCTGTGTGGAGATTTTTGTGCAGACATATGTTTTCAACTCCTTTGGGTAAATACTAAGGGGTGGAATTGCTAGATCATATGGTAAAAGTATGTTTAGCTTTCTGAGAAACTGCCAGACTGACTTCTGAAGTGGCTGTACCATTTTGCATTCCCAACAGTAAATGAGAGTTCCTATTGCTCCACATCCTTAACAGCATTTGTTGCCAGTTTTCCAGGTTTGGCCATTTGAATAGGTTTTTAGTGGTATCTCATTGTTATTTTAGTTTGTATTTCCCTGATGGCATATGATGTAGAACATCTTTTCATATGCTTATTTGCCATCTTCAGTGTGTTGTCTCTTAAGGGCCGTATTGTAGTTGGGCTGCTCGTTTTCTTTTTTTTTTTTTTTTTCAGTACACGGGCCTCTCGCTGTTGTGGCCTCTCCTGTGTGGAGCACAGGCTATTGACACGCAGGCTCAGCGGCCATGGCTCACGGGCCCAGCTGCTCCACGGCATGTGGGATCTTCCCGGACCGGGGCACGAACCCGAGTTCCCTGCATTGGTAGGTGGACTCTCAACCACTGCGCCACCAGGGAAGCCCTCGTTTTCTTATTTTTGACTTTTAAGAGTTCTTTGAATATTTTAGGTAACAGTCCTTTATCAGATGTGTGTTTTTGCAAATATTTTCTCCCAATCTGTGGCTTGTTGTTTTATTCTCTGATGTCCTTTGCAGAGTAGATTTTCTTTTTAATCATACTGATATTTTTAAGGGGAAAGTATGTAGCATTTTCAAACTACATTTTGTAAAAAATTTCAAAATCCTTAAATTATTTGAAATATTTTCATTGTTCTTTAAAAATATTTTATTTCTTGTCATAAGTTTTCAGGTCTGTTTTCTTTGCAACTTTTCAAATATGCAATACAGATTATTCATTTTGGTCACCGTGCTGCACATTACATCTCCATGTTTTAATTATCCTATTGCTGGAACTTTGTACCTTTTGACCCCCTCCACATTCTTTTAAGAAGTTTTAAATTTTAACGATGTCCATCTTATCAATTATTTCTTTCATGGATCATACCTTTGATGATATATTTAAAAAGTATACATATCCAAGGTTATCTAGGTTTTCTCCTATGTTCTAGGTGTTCTGTAGTTTTATGTTTTAAACTTAGGTCTGTAATCCCTTTTGAGTTAATTTTTGTGAAAAATATAAGGTCAATGACGAGGTTCATTGTTATACATGTGAATGTCCAGCTGTTCCAGCACCATTTGTTGAAATGAGTATCTTTGCTTCATTGTATTGCTTTTGCTTCTTTGTCAAAGATCAGCTGACTGTTTTTATGTGGGTCTATTTTTGGGCTTTTTGTCCTGTTCCATTGATTTATTTGTGTGTTCTTTTGCTGATACCATACTGTCTTGATTACTGTAGTTTTCTAGGAAGTCTTGGAGTTGAGTAATGTCAGTCCTCCAACTTTATTGTTTTCCTTCAATATTGTGTTGGCTATTCTGGGTTTTTTGCCTATCCATATAAACTTTATAATCAATTTGTTGATATTCACAAAATAACGTGGGGATTTTGATTTGGATTGCATTGAATCTAGAGAGCAAGTTTCGAAGAATCATTGTCTTGACAGTATTGAATCTTCAAATCTATGAACATGAAATATCTCTTTCTTTAGTTCTTTGATTTTGTTCATCAGAGTTTTGTGATTTTTCTCAAATAGATATTGTATATACTTTGTTAGATTTATACCTAAGTACTTCATTTTTTTTTTTTTTGGTGCTAATGTAAATGGTATTGTTTTAAATTCTACTTGTTTATTGCTGGTATATAGAAAACATTTATTTTTTGATAATTTCAAATATAAAGAAAACTTACACGTGTAGTACAAAGAACTCCTGTATACCTTTATCTTCTTCAATTGTTGACATTTTGTTAAACAATTGCATCTTTATATAGTTTTATAGTTAGAATTGTTTTTTATGCATTTGTCTGTTGAATTCTGTACCAGAATTAGAAGTGCTTTATCTATCACCATTACAATATCATAGTATTCTGTGTTTGCTTATATATTTACCTTTGCCAGCTTTATATTTTTGTATGTTTTTATCTTGCTGTCTTGTGATAAACATTTTAATTTGGAGGAATCCCTTGCAGGTCCAGTGATGATGAATTCCCTCAGCTTATATTAATCTGGGAAAATATTTCTCATTCAATTTTGAAGGATTATTTTGCTGGTTATAGTATTCTTGGTTGGTAGTTTTTTCTTGTAGCACTTTGCATATATCATCCCACTCCCCTATGGCTTGTAAAGTTTCTTCTGAGAAATCCACTGGTAATCTTATGGAAGCTCCCTTATACATGATGAGTTGATTTTCTCTTCTTGCTTTCAAGATTCTTTCTTTGTCTATGACTTTTGACAGTTTATTTAAAATTGGTCTTGGTGTGGGGCTCTTTGAGTTCATCCTAATTGGAATCTTTTGACTTACTGAATTTGGATATTCATTTTCTTCCTCATATTTGGAAGTTTCCATCCATTCTTCAAATAAGGTCTCTGTCCCTTTCTTCTCATTCTGGAACTTTCATAATTCATATATTGCTTATCTCGTTTGTGTCCCATAATTTCCTTAGGTTTTTTTTTCTCTTTTCTCCATGTTTTGTTTGTTTGTTTGTTTGTTTGTTTCTCTGACTCAGTAATTTCAAAATACCTGTCTCTGAGTTCACCGATTCTTTGTTTTGCTTGTGTCTGCTGCTGAACCCCTCTAGTGAATTTTTCAATGCAGTTATTGTATTACTCAGTTCCAGCATTTTTGTTTCTTTTCTATAGTCTCTATTTCTTTGTTGATATTTTCATTTTATTCATGTACTGTTTTCTGATTTCATTTAGTTGGACATCTGTGTTCTCTTGTATATCATTGAATTTCTTTAAGACAGTTATTTTGAATTCTTGTCAGGTAACACGTAGATCTCCTTTTCTTTTGGGTTGGTTTCTGTAGTTTTATTTTGTTACTTTGATTGGATATTGTTTTCTTTTTTCTTCATTTGCCTTGTAATATTTTGCTGTTTTATATATCTGAAAAAACTGCCACCTCACCCAGTCTTTAGGGACTGGCTTTGTACAGGGGAATACCTTCATCAATCAGTCCAGCTAGAGATTTTGGGGACCTCTGAAACCTTTTTATGTAGGTTGCACCTTCTCTAGACTTGTGCATGTAGTTTCCCATTTTGAAGTTTGCTGACTTTTTTTTCAGGAGCTTTTAATCTCTTGCTCTTTCTGCTGTGGTGATTCAGGTAATTCAGGTCTGTGGTAATTCAGGTTGTCTTGTGCTACAGCAACAAGCAGCCCCACTTACCTTTGTTGTCAGTAGCCTCCAGGCATCCAAAGTATGCCAACTCCCCATCAGGACTCTGAATCAGGCAAGACATACATACCTTTCCATCAGGCAAGTCTCTGAAAATCTGGAACAATGGATGCTTGCTCCACTTTTCTCTCTCCTTCCCAAGGTAGAAATTTCGAGTTAGGCACTTTCTTGTGGTTGCTTTGAGACATGTTCGCCCCTTTTTTCTGCACTAGAAATTCTCTGGTTCTCCACCAAGCCACTGCACCTCTCTTGCTTTCAGCAACCTTCAGTCATCCAAACTGTCTTGGTTTCATTAGCATTCAAAGTCAGAAAAGGCAGAAACCAGCCCCTGGGCTAGCCCTTTGAAAAGCTGTAATGTTGGGTGAATGTTCCATTTTTCTCTACACCCACAGCCTCCAAAGGAGAAGCCAATAGACAGCTTTGGGGAGGGGGTGTTGTGGGTAAAGTGATGGCTGTTTTTAGCAGTTTCAATGTAGCTGTTCTTGATTTTCTGCTCACGTGGGATACCATGTCTTTATTGGTTTCTAGAGTTCTCATAAAAATATTTTGGTCTGTATATTGTTTTTATGTTGTTGTGTCTGTAGGGCAAACAGGGCTGGGATTTCCAATTCTTCCATCTTGCTGACATCATTATCAAATTATTTTTTTTTGTGTTGTATGAAATATAGGTTCATCTTCTCCCGAATATGATAGTCTAGCACCATTTAAAAAAAAGTTTCATTTTCCTACAGAGTAATCCTGGTGCTTTGTCAAACACCAGTCGATTGTATGAAATTAATTCTGTTGGTTCAGTGGTCTATTTGGTTTCATTGATCTATTTTTTCTCCTATACCCCACGATCTTGATTACTGTAAACTTGTAGTAAGTCTTAAAATCAGATACTACTTTTTGTATTTTTATATGAGTTTTATAATTACTTTGACAATTTTTTCAAATGATCCTGTTGGGATTTTTATTGGGAGGTAATTGAATAAAGAGAATAGGAGAATTGACATTGTAATGCTTCACAAACATGGTGTATCTCTCCATTTTGTGGAACTTTCTTTATTTCTCCTAATAATGTTTTGTAGTTCTCAGTGTAGCACTCTTGCGCGTGTTTTGTTAAATTTATTTAAAAAATTTTTGACACCACTAAAAAGGACTTATTTTAAAATTTCATTTCCAATAATTTGCTGCCAATATATAAAATATAATTGACTATATATTATGTATTTTGAACATTATGCATTCTGTACATTTCTGTATGTTTATTTCAAATCTTATAACCTTACTGTTCTTATTAGTTCTAGCAGGTATATTAAATATGCCTTAGGATTTTCCGTGAAAACAATCGTTGAGAAAGTTTTACTTTTTTTTTTTTTTTTTTGTGGTATGCGGGCCTCTCACTGTTGTGGCCGCTCCCGTTGCGGAGCACAGGCTCCGGACGTGCAGGCTCAGGGGCCATGGCTTATGGGCCCAGCTGCTCCGCAGCATGTGGGATCTTCCTGGACCGGGGCACGAACCCGTGTCCTCTGCATTGGCAGGCAGACCCTCAACCACTGCGCCACCAGGGAAGCCCAAGAGACAGTTTTACTTTTAAACTCTGCTGTTTATTCAGTTTTCTTGGCTCATTGCATTGTCTAGAATTTCCATTTCCGTGTTGAAGAAAAGTGGCGAAATTGGGCATTCTTGCCATTTTCCCTGTCTTAGGAGGAAAGGATTCAGTCTTTCACCTTCAAATTTGATGTTAGGTATAGGGTTTTTGCACTATCCTTTATAAAACTGAAGAAGAACCTTTTATATTTTTTGTTTGCTGAGAATGTTTTTAGCAACAGTGGGTGTTGATTTCTGTCAAATGCTTTTTCTCATCTATTGGGATGATTATGCTTTATTTTCTAATATATTTTCATCTTTTTTTGTTTTTACTCATCTCTTGATTTGTATTCTAACTTTGCAATCACTTTTGTACAATGAAGGTTCCACAGTCAGCTTGATTTTGTTGTTTTTTACTTGTCTCACATGGAGCTGAAGTAATGCTGTATATCATACCATATCCAAAAGAACCACTGAGTGTAGCTTGTGTTTAAGATTTGTTACAGATTTAGTCATGAATCAGGCATTCCCAAATATTTCCTGATGTTATTGACTTTCTGGGCTCCTTGGCATGAATCTTTTTTATTTTTTTGTTTTATTATCTTTTTTTAAAAGCTAATTTTTATTGGAGTATAGTTGATTTACAATGTTCTATTAGTTTCTGCTCTACAGCAAAGTGAATGAGTTATACATATATCCACTCTTTTTTAGATTCTTTTCCCATCTAGATCATTGCAGAGTACTGAGTAGAGTTCCCTGTGCTATACAGTAGGTTCTTACTAGTTACCTATTTTATATATAGTAGTGAATGTTCTTTTCTGTTTTTTGAGTCTTATTTTATTTTTTATACAGCAGGTTCTTATTAGTTATCCATTTTATACATATTAGTGTATATATGTCAGTCCCAATCTCCCACTTCATCACACTCCCCCCCACCACCAGTTTCCCCCCTTGGTGTCCATACATTCGTTCTACATCTATATCTCCATTCTGCCCTGCAAACTGGTTCATCTGTACCATTTTTCTGGGTTCCACATATATGCGCTAATATACAATATTTGTTTTTCTCTTTCTGATTTACTTCACTCTGTATGATGGTCTGTAGATTCATCCACGTCTCTACAAATGACCCAATTTTGTTCCTTTTTATGGCTGAGTAATAGTCCATTGTATATATGTACCACATCTTTATCCATTCGTCTGTCGATGGGCATTTAGGTTGCTTCCATGTCCTGGCTATTTTAAGTAGTGCTGCAATGAACATTGGGGTGCATATGTCTTTTTGAATTATGGTTTTCTCTGGATATATGCCCAGTAGTGGGATTGCTGGGTCATATGGTAATTCTATTTTCAGTTTTTTAAGGAACCTCCATACTGTTCTCCATAGTGGCTGTTATCAATTTACATTCCCACCAACAGTGCAAGAGGGTTCCCTTTTCTCCACACGCTCTTCAGCATTTGTTGTTTGTAGATTTTCTGATGACGCCCATACTGACTGGTGTGAGGTGATACCTCATTGTAGTTTTGATTTGCATTTCTCTAATAATTAGGGATGTTGAGCAGCTTTTCATGTGCTTCTTGGCCATCTGTATGTCTTCTTTGGAGAAATGTCTATTTAGGTCTTCTGCCCATTTTTGGATTGGGTTGTTTGTTTTTTTAATATCGAGCTGCATGAGCTGTTTATATATTTTGGAGATTAATCCATTGTCCACTGATTCGTTTGCAAATATTTTCTCCCATTCTGTGGGTTGTCTTTTTGTCTTGTGTATTGTTTCCTTTGCTGTGCAAAAGCTTTCCAGTTTCATTAGGTCACATTTGTTTTTATTTCCATTACTCTAGGAGGTGGATCGAAAAAGATCTTGCTGTGATTTATGTCAAAGAGTGTTCTTCCTATGTTTTCCTCTAAGAGTTTTATAGTGTCCGATCTTACATTTAGGTCTCTAATCTATTTTGAGTTTATTTTTGTGTATGGTGTTAGGAAGTGTTCTAATCTCATTCTTTTACATGTAGCTGTCCAGTTTTCCCAGCACCACTTATTGAAGAGACTGTCTTTTCTCCATTGTATATCCTTGCCTCCTTTGTCATAGATTAGTTGACCATAGGTGCATGGGTTTTTATCTGGGCTTTCTATCCTGTTCTGTTGATCTATATTTCTGTTTTTTATGCCAGTACCATATTATATTGATTACTGTAGCTTTTTAGTATAGTCTGAAATCCAGGAGTCTGATTCCTCCAGCTCCGGTTTTTTCCCTCAAGACTGCTTTGGCTATTCGGGGTCTTTTGTGTCTCCATACAAATTTTAAGATTTTTTTGTTCTAGTTCTGTAAAAAATGCCATTGGTAATTTGATAGGGATTGCATTGTATCTGTAGGTTGCTTTGGGTTAGTACAGTTATTTTCACAGTATTGATTCTTCCAATCCAAGCACATGGTATATCTCTCCATCTGTTTGTATCATCTCTAATTTCTTTCATCAGTGTCTTATTGTTTTCTGCATACAGGTCTTTTGTCTCCCTAGGTAGGTTTATTTCTAGGTATTTTATTCATTTTGTTGCAATGGTAAATTGGAGTGTTTCCTTAATTTCTCTTTCAGATATTTCATCATTAGTGTATAGGAATGCAAGAGATTTCTGTGCATTAACTTTGTATCCTGTAACGTTACCAAATTCATTGATTAGCTCTAGTAGTTTTCTGGTGGCATCTTTAGGATTCTCTATATAGTCTCATGTCATCTACAAACAGTGACAGTTTTACTCCTTCTTTTCGAATCTGTATTCCTTTTATTTCTTTTTCTTCTCTGATTGCTGAGGCTAGGACTTCCAAAACTATGTTGAATAATAGTGGTGAGAGTGGACATCCTTGTCTTGTTGCTGATCTTAGAGGAAATGCTTTCAGTTTCTCACCATTGAGAATGATGTTTGCTGTGGGTTTGTTGTATATGGCCTTTATTATGTTGAGGTAGGTTCCCTCTGTGCCCCCTTTCTTGAGAGGTTTTATCATAAATGGGTGTTGAATTTTGTTAAGATTTTTCTGCATCTATTGAGATTATCACATGGTTTTTATTCTTCAGTTCGTTAATATGGTATATCACATTGATTGATTTGCGTATATTGAATAATCCTTGCATCCCTGGGTTAAACCCCACTTGATCATGGTGTATGATCCTTTTAATGTGTTGTTGGATTCTGTTTGCTAGTATTTTGTTGAGGATTTTTGTACGTATATTCATCAGTGATATTGGTCTATAATTTTCTTCTTTTGTAGTATCTTTGGTTTTGGTATCAGGGTGACGGTGGTCTCAGAGAATGAGTTTGGGAGTGTTCCATCCTCTGCAATATTTTGGAAGAGTTTGAGATGGATGGGTGTTAGCTCTTCTCTAAATGTTTGATAGAATTCACCTGTGAAGCCATCTGGTCCTGGACCTTTGTTTGTAGAAGATTTTTAATCACAGTTTCAATTTCATTACTTGTGATTGGTCTGTTCATGTTTTTTATTTCTTCCTGGTTCAGTCTTGGAAGGTTATACCTTTCTAAGAATTTGTCCATTTCTTCCAGGTTGTCCATTTTATTGGCATAGAGTTGCTTGTAGTAGTCTCTTAGGATGCTGTGTATTTCTGCAATGTCTGTTGTAAGTTCATCTTTTCATTTCTAATTTTATTGATTTGAGTCCTCTCCCTCTTTTTCCTAATGAGTCTGGCTAAAGGTTTATCAATTTTGTTTATCTTCTCAAATAACCAGGTTTTAGTTTTATTGATCTTTGCTATGGTTTTCTTTGTTTCTGTTTCATTTATTTCTGCTCTGATCTTTATGATTTCTTTCCTTCTGCTAACTTTGGGTTTTGTTTCTTCTTCTTTCTCTAGTTCCTTTAGGTGTAATTGTAGATTGTTTATTTGAGATTTTTCTTTTTTCTTGAGGTATGCTTGTACTGCTATAAACTTCCCTCTTTGAACTGTTTTGCTGCATCCCGTATGTTTTGGATCGTCGTGTTTTCCTTGTCATTTGTCTCTAAGTATTTTTTGATTTCCTGTTTGATTTCTTCAGTGATCTCTTGGTTATTTAGTAACATAGTGTTTAGCCTCCATGTGTTTGTGTTTTTTATGTTTTTTCCCTGTAATTGATTTCTAATCTCATAGCGTTGTGGTCAGAAAAGATGCTTGATATGATTTCAATTTTCTTGAATTTACTGAGGCTTGATTTGTGACCCAAGACATGATCTATCCTGGAGAATTTTCCGTGTGCACTTGAGAGGAAAGTGTAATCTGCCGTTTTTGGATGCAGTGTCCTATATGTATCAATTAAATCTGTATGGTCTGTTGTGTTATTTAAAGCTCGAGTTTGCTTATTAATTTTCTGTTTGTATGATCTGTCCATTGCTGTAAGCGAGGTGTTAAAGTCCCCCACTATTATTGTGTTACTGTCGATTTCTCCTTTCATGGTTGTTAGCATGTGCCTTATGTATTGAGGTGCTCGTATGTTCGGTGCATAAACATTTATAATTGTTATATCTTCTTCTTGGAGTGATCCCTTGATCATTATGTAGTGTCCTTCCTTGTCTCTTGTAACATCCTTTATTTTAAAGTCTATTTTGTCTGATATGACTATTGCTACTCCAGCTTTCTTCTGATTTCCATTTGCATGGAATATCTTTTTCCGTCCCCTCACTTTCAGTCTGTATGTGTCCCTAGGTCTGAAGTGGGTTTTTTGTAGACAGCATATATATGGGTCTTATTTTTGTATCCATTCAGGGAGCCTGTGTCTTTTGGTTGGAGCATTTAATCCATTCACATTTAAGGTAATTATATATATGTATGTTCCTATTACCATTTTCTTAATTGTTATGGGTTTGTTTTTGTAGGCCTTTTCTACTTCTCTGTTTCTCATTGAGAGAAGTCCCTTTAGCATTTGTTGTAGAGCTGGTTTGGTGGTTCTGAATTCTCTTATCTTTTGCTTGTCTGTAAAGCTTTTGATTTCTGCATTGAATCTGAATGAGATCTTTGCTGGGTAAAGTAATCTTGGTTGTAGGTTCTTCCCTTTCAACATTTTAAATATATCATGCCCCTCCCTTCTGGTTTGTAGAGTTTCTGCTGAGAAATCAGCTGTTAATGTTATGGGAGTTCCCTTCATGTTATTTGTCATTTTTCCCTTGTTGCTTTTAAAAATTTTCCTTTGTTTTTAATTTTTGTCAGATTGATTACTGTGTGTCTCGGCATATTTCTCTTTGGGTTTATCCTGTCTGGGACTTTCTTCCCATTCTGGGCTTGGGTGGCTATTTCCTTTCCCATGTTTGGAAGTTTTCGTCTATCATCTCTTCCAATATTTTCTGGTCCTGGTCTCTCTCTTCTCCTTCTGGGACCCCTATGATGTGAATGTTGTTGTATTTAATGTTGTCCCTGAGGTCTCTTAGGCTGTCTTAATTTATTTTCATTCTTTTTTCTTTATTCTCTTCCATGGCAGTGAATTCCACCATTCTGCCTTCCAGGTCACTTATCCGTTCTTCTGCCTCAGCTATTCTGCTATTTATTCCTTCTAGTGTAGTTTTCATTTCTATTATTGTATTGTTCATTTCTGTTTGTTTGTTCTTTAATTCTTCTAGGTCTTTGTTAAATATTTCTTGCATCTTCTCAATCTTTGCCTCCATTCTTTTTCCGAGGTTCTGGATCATCTTCACTATCATTATTCTGAATTCTTTTTCTGGAAGGTTTCTTATCTCCACTTCATTTAGTAGTTTTTCTGGGGTTTTATCTTGTTCCTTCATCTGGTACGTAGCCCTCTGCGTTTTCATCTTGGCTGTCTTTCTGTGAATGTGGTTTGTGGTTTTTGTTCCACAGACTGCAGGCTTGTAGTTCTTCTTGCTTCTGCTGTGTGCCCTCTGGTGGATGAGGCTATCTAAGAGGCTTGAGCAAGCTTCCTGATGGGAGGGAGTGGTGGTGGGTAGAGCTGGCTCTTGCTGTGGTAGGCAGAGCTCAATAAAACTTTAATCCACTTGTCTGTTGATGGGTGAGGCTGGGTTCCCTCCCTGTTGGTTCTTTGGCTTGAGGCGACCCAACACTGGAGCCTACCTTGCTCTTTGGTGGGCCTAATGGCCGGCTCCAGGAGGGCTCACGCTGAGGAGTACTTCCCAGAACCTCTGCTGCCAGTGTCCTTGTCCCCACGGTGAGCCACAGCCACCCCCACTTCTGCAGGAGACCCTCCAACACTAGCAGGTAGGTCTGGTTCAGTCTGTTTTGGGGTCCCTGCTCCTTCCTCTTGGTCCTGATGCACGCACTACTTTGTGTGTGCTCTCCAAGAGTGGAGTCTCTCTGTTTCCCCCAGTCCTTTCAGAGTCCTGCAATCAAATCCTGCTAGCCTTCAAAGTCTGATTCTCTAGCAATTCCTCCTCCAGTTGCCACAACCCCCGGTTTGGAAGCCTGGAGTGCGGCCCAGATCCTTCACTCCAGTGGGTGGACTTCTGTGGTATAAGTGATCTCCAGTTTGTGAGTCACTCACCCAGCACTTATGGGATTTGATTTTGTTTTGATTGCACCCCTCCTACTGTCTCATTGTGGCTTCTCGTTTGTCTTTGGATGTGGGGTATTTTTTTTGGTGAGTTCCAGTGTCTTCCTGTTGATGATTGTTCAGCAGTTAGTTGTGATTCCCATGCTCTCACAAGAGGAAGTGAGTGCACGTCCGTCTACTCCGCCACCGTGAACCAATCTCCTTTTCTTCTTAATAGAGAGAGATTTTGAATTTTATTCAAGAAGTCAAATTGAAGACTTTTTGGGTGGCGTAAGGTAATCATTGACTCAGGTGATTTCTTAAATTGGGTAGCTTCTTAGTACATATGTATGAATATAATATGTATTCTCAGTAGGAACTTATAACAATAATAATACTTTCAAAATTCATTTTTTGTTGTTAGGTTTTTCTGTAGTAATTTTAATTCTATTTATAAAATTGCTAGTATTTATCCCATTTGTATAGCAGTTATGTGCTATTTATATGTAGCTATATATAGCTATATATGTAGCTATATATATAGCTATACACATATAGCTATATATATAGCTACATATATAGCTAATTATATGCTATTTTGCTATATTTTACAAACACGAGGAATGGTATTTGAAATCAGCCATCTCATTAATGAATAGTTTTGTTTTATTTCCTGTTTTTCTCCTTCACACAATATCTAGGTATATAGATATTGACACATTCTTCTATCTCTAAAGCTGGGAGAGTTAGCATAAATTTGAAGAAATAAATGAATTCTGAAAAATATATTTTTTCTTGTTTCATAAAGTGTAATGTTTTAATTGCCCTATATCCATGTTGCTTTTCCTTTCAATGCTATATAGGTTTCTACACACAAAAAGCATTTAGATTATGTGGGGTGGTAAGACAAACACACCCCATGTGTTGCACATACATGCACACTTACATATGCACTCATACACTCAGAGGAGACAAACACTCTATGAGACAGTTTAAATCTACTAATTGTATCCTATAGACTCCAGGTATGTAGGGTGTTAGGGAAGAGGGTGATTATTGTGTATTAGACAAAATTAGGAAATTTTTCATAAAGAATGTGATATCACATGTAGAAAAAGTAAAAAATATTTATTACTGGGAAAGAGAGTGTAACATAATTTCTGAAAATGCATTTATCTAATAAAATAGTGCATTGAAAGTACTTCTTAAACTGTAAAGGCCAGAAAAAATGTTAGGGTTTTTAAAAGTTATTTTAATTTTTATTTCTGTATACTGTGTGTACTATAATATACTTGTGAATTTTCATCTCTTTTATCATATTTTATTAGTTTTAGAGGTTTAAAAATATCTTTAATTCTCATCTGCTCCATGCCTTGATTATCTGTTTAAGGAACAAAGGATAGCATTCTTGATGTGCTAACTTTTTCTGGTGTCCTTTTCTGAGTATTAAGGTGAAAGATTGTACTTCATTATAACAGTGGAATAATTCATATTATTTCTTCAACTTGAATAATGTTGATTTTTTTAAAATTAAAAATTAGATTAGCCTCTTATATGACTGCTTCATATAAAAGTGATCTAACAAATGATCCTTGTTCATGTAATGAAATCTAAGGAGTAAGTATCTGGGAATTGCACTTAATTCTTTACAGGGTGATCTGTCCTTGTTTTTGTAATGTTTTCCTCCTTCTCATACACTACATGCATTGTGTTGCTCTTTTCAATTTTACAGACATTTTTCTAATCACTGAATGAAAACAGAGCTCCTATAGAATTCATTTATTTGTAATCTTTTGATTTTCCATGAACCCAAAGAAATCATTGGTGTTTCCATTAGAAAACTATTGAGTAAGCCCAGTATGCTGAGGTTATCCTAGATCCAGACTTAAATGTGGATTTTGTACTTGGAAATCCTGTAGTTTTAAAAATGAGTAAGAGTTTGACTTCTGGAATATATAGATACCTAGAAGCTAAACAATGAGTTCAGATGAGAATCTGTTTAAGGGAAATATATGAGTTTTACATTTATTCTTCTTCATTTCTACTTTGATTTTTTTTGGTGAGCATGTTAGATATCTCTTTCATATACAAATATACTGTGAAAAACTAATTCATTGTTTAAAGTTTAAACTGACCATGAAACAGTTATTGGGGAGCACTTTAATAAAACCATTTTAACATCTTATTATGAAAATTATAGAAGTGACCCAAATAGTTGATTTTGTATTTTTATTTTATTCTTTTATTAACCCAGTGATCTTTGTTTTGTCTTGTATGTAAAAATAAGAACAAAATGCGTACTTATAGAGCAATTGTTTTATTGAGGACATGTTTTAAAAGTCAAGAAGTGAAGCTGCTTGGTAATGCTATAAATTTAAAACTGTCCTACAGCAAGACGGTACAATGCAAATATGACTTAATAAGATCACAAACTGAATTTCAGTGAAACAACCAAGATTTACATTAAATTAGGAATTTTAAAACTGATTTAGTTTGTTTTACTGAGCATTTGCTTAATAACATTTTGCCTTCTTGCAATCTTTTTAAAGACAATAATTCGTCTGTGAAATGCAGGCACATCCTCAGTAGAAAAATTGAAAGCAACAGCTCACTTTCTGAAACCACACATATAGCGATATGAAGAAATATTTCAGCTCTACAAAATTTAATAAATCATCCCATTTCCTAATTTGATCATATTAGATGCTGATGTGGAAGAAGCATTTCAAATACCATCTCCTCATTAATATACATCAGTCTGGGGAATAGAATGGAATACTTATGCAGAGATGTCACAGTTACTGTTTCTTAGTTTACTAAGTGGAACAGGTTGATGTGATACTGGGTGCTATTTGTCAATGTCTTGTTAAAATGGTTTGGGTCGAGTTATGGAGTCCAGAAAAACGGCGGCTGATAAATCAAAAGTGGATTGAGTGGACAGGAGGCAGTGATTGATACTGTGACAGGATATGAAGAAAGGAACCTTGATACTAGCATGCATGATATTGAATATGAGAAGGAAAATGGCCCTGGAGTATGGATATTATTCACGGAAATGAGAATAACAACATCAGCCTGAAAATATTGTCAGGTGAAGATTAGGATAGTCCTTGTTAGAGCATAATACTTTGTTAGAATGGTAGGGGTGAAATTATGTAAAAATTTATGTGAGAAGAATATTTTGACCTATGTCTGAAGACTCTTAAAGGTTATTTATTGTTTAAGTTAGTTTTAGCCTTGTTTCTCCAGTCTAATTTTTAAACCATTTGCTTATAAACATCCTAACTCCCAGTAAAATTAAAACACTTCTTTCTTTTAGATTACCTTAAGGAACATGTCCCTTCGTATCTTGATTTTATAGAATTATGTATTTAGGGACTGAATTTGTATGTGTATTATAATAGAAAATAGTATTAGAAAATAGTATTTTCTATTCATTGGTTTTGACTTATAAAATTATATTGTTAACTTTAAGCAAAAAATCTGCATTGCAAGGTTTTCAGCATATTTTAGATTAGTCATTTTGAATGGCAAATGGAGGATTCCTGACAGATAAGCCATTCCACAAAGATCAAGTCTGTATACACTGAATTGTCAGTGAAATACTAGCTGATGTTGGGAAGTTCTTGGTGGGAATCCTTGTTTTTTTAAATTTTTTTGTTTTTTATTGTTTTTATTATATTTTAACCATGCCATGTGGCCTGTGAGATCTTAGTTCCCCGACTAGAGATCAAACCTGCGCCCCCTGTGGTGGAAACGCGAAGTCTTAACCACCGGACCAGGGGAGTCCGTCACCCTCTTTTCCGTTTTCAAAGCATAAACTGTTCCTCATCATTTATAAGAAGCTAACCGCCACGGAAGTCCCTAGGTGAGAATCTTTAGATTTGTATGACTTTTGTCCTTGACAGTATATAAGTAGGAAGAACTTCTTTTTGCTTCCTTGCTGGAAGAGTTCCATAATACTAGCAGAATAAGATGTTCTTTGGAAAGGTATTCTGTTAACTTTTATAATTACATAGTGTATGAGAGACAAAGAGATGTGCAGTTACCAAATAATTGTAATTATAATATTTTATTCTTATATATAATGTCTTTTTCTTCCTTTTAAGAACTGACACTTTGTGTCACAATTTTTAAGTATGTAATAGAACACATTTGAAATAAGGCATTGCTAAGCATTTATTCAGATGACTCAAATCAGTAGTGATTAATTCATTGATAATTTTTTTCTAGTCCTTTTAAAAAATTCTGTTAAATGTGTATGTATTCTGGATTCCTCAAAACTAATTTAGTTAGATGAAAATTGTTATCTTTGGTTTTATCACCTCAGTATTTGATAAACAAACATCATTGTGTCAGCTAAATAACAATCTTTGGAACTTAGTAACTGTGCTGTTTACTGCTACATGTTTTATGAGGCTCAGCATGTGATTCTGAATATTTGAAGAAGAAAAAATCATTTCTAAATTATAGAATACTTTTAATTTTTTTTATAGAATACTTTTTGAAAATAGTTTTCTGGAGTTTCCCCTCCAATTCATTCTTCATATAGCAGCCAAACTGCGAATCTGATAGTACCTCCCTTATTTCAGTGGTTTTGAATACAGTCCAAAATGTTGATGAAGCCTGAAGTCCCTCTGTGATGGTTCTCCCTGTCTTTTCAATCACATCTTTCTAATCCCAGTTATAGTTTCTCTGCAGTTCCTTTTTTTTTTTTTTTTTAATCTCTCAGGGCCCTTAAACATGTGGTTGCTTCTTTTTGAAATGTTCTTTGCTCTCTCTCATCATCTCCTATTCATCTTTGAGGTCTTGACTTAAAGGCATTTTCTTGGATGGACTTCTCTGTCTACCCAGACATGGGTATACTCTCCTATCATAGATGGTACTCTCAGCTCATAACCCAGGATATTTAGCATGCATGCTAAAAGCTGATCCTAGTTACTGTTATAGAAACATGGGTATGTACTTAGTCTTATTAATTCCCAACTTATGGTTTGAGCTTTAAGCTCAATAATAATGACTGCTCACTTGATTCTCATTTCTATCATGGAGAAACTAATTTGAAATTATAGGAGGTGACATTAAATACAAATTAGAAATATCATGGAAAAAGTTCTGGATCAGTCTTTCTGAATCTCAGTGTCCTCATCTATAAAATGAGTATTGAATTCATTCTAGCTCTAATTCTGTTTCTAAATTGCATGAGAATACATCTATGATGTATAGTCATTTAAACAAAAACTAATTTTTAATTCATTTTTCACTTTTGAATTTTTTTATCTTTATTGGAGTATAATTGCTTTACAGTGGTGTGTTAGTTTCTGCTTTATAACAAAGTGAATCAGCTATACATATACATATATCCCCATATCTCCTCCCTCTTGCATCTCCCTCCCACCCTCCCTATCCCACCCCTCTAGGTGGTCACAAAGCATCGAGCTGATCTCCCTGTGCTATGTGGCTGCTTCCCACTAGCTATCTATTTTATATTTGGTAGTGTATATATGTCCATGCCATTCTCTCACTTTGTCCCAGCTTACCCTTCCCACTCCCCTTGTCCTCAAGTCCATTGTCTAGTAGGTCTGCATCTTTATTCCTGTCTTACTCCTAGGTTCTTCATGACCATTTTTTTTTTTAGATTCCATATATATGTGTTATCATACAGTATTTGTTTTTCTCTTTCTGACTTACTTCACTCTGTATGACAGACTCTAGGTCCATCCACCTCACTACAAGTAACTCATTTTTGTTTCTTTTTTATGGCTGAGTAATATTCCATTGTATATATGTGCCACATCTTCTTTATCCATTCATCTGTCGATGGGCACTGAATCGCAGTGTCCTCATCTATAGAATGAGTATTGAATTCATTCTAGCTCTAATTCTGTTTCTAAATTGCATGAGAATATGTCTATGATGTATAGTCATTTAAACAAAAATAATTTTTAAATCATTTTTCACTTTTGACTTTTTTTAAAATAAATTATTTATTTTTGGCTGTGTTGGGTTTTTGTTGCTGCACGCGGGCTTTCTCTGGTTGCGGCGAGTGGGGGCTATTCTTCGTTGCAGTGTGCGGGCTTCTCATTGCGGTGGCTTCTCTTGTTGCGGAGCATGGTCTCTAGGCACATGAGCTTCAGTAGTTGTGGCACATGGGCTTAGTTGCTCTGCGGCACGTGGGGTCTTCCTGGTCCAGGGCTCGAACCCATGTCCCCTGAATTGGCAGGTGGATTCTTAACCATTGTGCCACCAGGGAAGTCCCCCACTTTTGACTTTTTAAAAAAAACTAGTGGATGTGCCTGTTATTTTACCATATTACCATGCTCCAAAAGAATAATTAAGCCCACTTCAAAGAACTAAACATTTACTCATATTGACATTATTGCCTACTTGGTCAGCTTCTACTTGCTTCTCTACAGAACTCACATTTGCTCTAGTATCCTACAGAGCTTTTATTCTTTGTGCATTTGTATTGAGAATGTTCTTCTTATGTAAGTTTTTGTTTATCTGATTTATAACTTTCAGAGGAGGCCATGAGGTGCTGGAGAGGTATGGATGCAGAAGTTTTAGGGTTAGAAGGTTGTTTTAGACTATTTCTTTTAGATTAGGAAACTGAGACTAGAGAAGTTAATTCCAAGGTAACCAGGTAGTGGCAGCAGAAGTGATTCTCTTAGTGTGTGGTGATTTTATGACTTCTCATTTCACAAGATGTTTTTTCCCCCTTCAGTTTTTTAAAATTAATTAATTGATTAATTAATTATTTGGCTGCACTGGGTCTGCAGGTGGATTCCTTAGTTGTGGCATGCAAACTCTTAGTTGCGGCATGCATGTGGGATCTAGTTCCCTGGCCAGGGATCGAACTTGGACCCCCTGTATTGGGAGCACAGAGTCTTAACCACTGCACCACCAGGGAAGTCCCCCTGTTCAGTTTTTAAATAGGTGTAGATCATGCAGGATCAATAGAGGAAATGAGAAAATTCCCGAGGAGCAAAGTTGAGCAACATTGTTCTTGGACAGACAGTCTGAGAATGAGCTGACTGTTTGGGGATAATAAATTGAGTGTAAAATGGTGTATAAGTACAATGGTTTATCAATTTGTTTGAAAAAATCTGTTTTATTCCTGTAAGGATACTGTTAAATAAATATGTGTTTTCTATTGTTTATTTACCTTATGTAGTGCATATTTATAAATATTTATATTTATTTATAAATTTATCCAAAATAAAGATGAAGCTCAGACTATGGGTCAAACCATGGATGCGGTAAGCTTTTATTCAGGTCAGTACTTTTATTAGTATGCCCTTGACTGAAACCTGCAGCAGTTTTACATTGACATTCAAAACAGATGGACTTTTAATTATTAATCCTATGGAATTAATGAGCTCATTTTAAGAACAGCGTCCTCTCCCTGTGCCCCACCGCCCACTTCTTTGTCAAGTTGCTTTTTAATTAGGATTTTCTCGGTTTATAACGTATAATCCAAACTAGGCAAAAGGTGAACTGTTAAGTATGTCATGAAATCTCCAAATTTTTGAATAAAAGACTCAGTGATTTACATCGTATAAAAGATTTTATGTGGCTTTGTAGTATTGGGCTGATTAAATAAATGAATGCTATCCTTTTTGATATTCTGCTTTAAGATGATGCCTTTCCAGTTTTCAGATTATTTTAAATTAGTTTTAATACTTTCACGTCAAAATTTTTTGTTTAGGCCCAAAAGAAATACAGTAAATATTTAGTTGGCTTAATACCTAAATTTTTAGTTGGCATAAGAACTGTATTCTCTAATGACAAAGGAGGTAACATTTTCATAGACATTTCTTCTCAGTTTATTAACTGAAGTGCAATTCTAGTTATTTTGTTCTTGACTCACATGGAACACTTGGCAGCCCATCTAAAATTGGGGCACAGATTTCTACCTAGGATGGCAGCTGCATCGTGAGGAACTCTTTCTGGGGAGTTCTGAATTGACTGAATGGACCCATTGTCTGTTAGCTAAGTTGTGGCTACTTTTCTGGTTTTGGGCCAGGTTTCACTGTTGTACAGAGTGGGGTCATTACTCTAAATCAGCTGAGTGGAGGATCTGTCCATTTTGATTTTCTGTTGCTCCTCTTCAGTGGTAGAGATCACCAGAAATTGGCTGGACTTCTTTGTGTAGTGTTTACCAGTGTATCAGGTTAAAGACATTTAATACATGCTTTTGGTTGAGATGATTTCATTATCGCAGTTGCTGAATTTCTTGCTATTTCTTGTGCCTCATTTACAGGGGAGCAAAAGAGGAAGATCAGGAGAATGCTATGTAGGGAATGCTCTGTTTCCTGGGCAGAGCCCAGGCCAGAATTTACTGTGGTGGCTTGTCATAGACACTACTGTTGGCTATAACTAACTGCCAACATGTTTTACTGGGTGATCCTTGAAGGTTGGCAGACATTTAAAGTAGTCCTGCTCTAGACAAGCTTATTGTCATAAGATTTGCTTTTTGATTTTTCTTTATATCTTTGTATACTTATTGTTTTATATCATTATGGTAAAAGCAAAGGTAGAAAGTAATGTTTACCATATTCCATGACCTGTGTAGGTGGATAAGGATAATTTATTGAGAATGAAATTAGTTATTTCTCTCTACTCATTCCTATAAAACTGCAGAAATGTGGTGTCTTGCCAAAAAAAAATTGATAATGATTACTTAAATACCAAAGTAATTTAAAAGTAGGTAAATTGTTGTATGTTTTTACAATGCTGTTGATTATAAGTAAAGGAGTCCTGAATTATGCCCTTTATTTTGTTTCCTTTGTATTTCACTCATTGTTTGATGAGGAAGGATGTAGAGTATGTATTTATAAATCTCTTTCTTAAAAGGTCATAACATTTATTTCATAGAGACAGTGCTTAATATTTGAGTTGATATTTGTGTGTGGTTTAAGATAGTGGTCTAGTTTCATTTCTTTTCATGTGGCTGTCCAATTTCCCAACACCATTTCTTGAAGAGACTGTCTTTTCCTCATTGTGTATTCTTGGATCCTTTGTCGTAAATTAATTGACCATATATGTGTGGGTTTATTTTGGGGCTCTCTGCTGTGTTCCATTGATCTGTATATCTGTTTTTATGCCAATACCAAACTGTTTTGATGACTGTAGTGTTGTAATGGAGTTTGAAATCAGAAAGTGTGGTGTGTCCAACTTTGTTTTCTTTCTCAAAATTGATTTGGCTGTTTTGGGTCTTTTGTGGTTCCATACCAATTTTAGGATTATTTGTTCTATTTCTGTGAGGAATGCCATTGGAATTTTGATAGGGATTGCATTGAATCTGTAGATTACTTTGGGAAGTATGGACATTTTAACAAAATTCTTCCAACCCATTAGTACTGAGTATCTTTTGATTTATTTGTGTCTTCAGTTTTTTTCATCAGTGTCTTTTAGCTTTAATGTACAGGTCTTTCACTTCCTTGGTTAAATTTATTCCTAGATATTTTATTCTTATTGATGCAATGGCAAATGAGATTGTTTTCTTAACTTCTCTTTCTGATAGTTCATTATTAATGTATATAAATGGAACACATTTTTTTGTATATTAATTTTGTATCCTGCAGCTTTACTGAATTTATTTTATTAGTTCTAACAGTTTTTTGATGGAGTCTCCAGGGGTTTTAATGTATAAAATAATGCCATCTGAAAATAGTGACAGATTTACTTATTTTCCAATTTGGATGCCTTTTTTTTTTTCTTGCCTAATTGCTCTGGCTAGGACTTCCAATACTATGTTGAATAAAAGTGGCAAGAGTGGGCATCCTTGTCTTGTTCCTGGTCTTAGAAGAAAAGCTTTCAGTTTTTCACCATTGATGAAATGGTGTTATTAACTATGAGTCTGTCATATGGCCTTTATTATGTTGAGGTACATTCCCTTTATACCCACTTTGTTGAGAGTTTTTCTCATGAATGGATGTTGAATTTTGTCAAGTGCTTTTTCTGGATTTATTGAGATGATCATGATTTTTAGCCTTCTTTTTGTCATTGTGGTGTAACACATTGACTGATTTGCAGATGTTGAACCATCCTTGAATCCCTGGAACAAATTCCAGTTGATCATGGTTAATGATCCTTTTAATGTATTGTTCAATTTGATTTGTTTGTATTTTCTTTTTGAGGATTTTTTTCATCTATGTTCCTTAGGGATATTGGTGTAATTTTCTTTACTTGTGGTATCCTTGTCTGGTTTTGGTGGCAGGGTAATGATGGCCTTATAAAATAAGTTTGGAAAAATTCCCTCCTCTTCTGTTTTTGGAAGAGTTTGAGAAAGATTGATATTAATTCTTCTTTGAACGCTTGGTAGAATTCACCAGTGAAGCTGTCTAGTCCTGGACTTTTGTCTTTTGGGGCGGGGTGGGGGGCGTTGATTACGAATTCAATCTTTTTAATAGTAATTGGTCCACTCACATTTTCTCTTTCATCATGATTCAGTCTTGGTAGGTTGTATGTTTCTAGGAATTTATCCCTTTTTTCTAGGTTAGAATAAACTTTATGTTCACAGAGATTAGATATGAAATTGATATGTAAAGATACTCTTGCCAAATCCAATTAGTCTTTATTTTTTTAAAGTTAAATATGTGAAGGATATTTTACCCTGTAATCTTTCTTCCATAAGTTTTTGTCGATGTATATAGTAAGTTGTGTATATATATATATATGTATATATATATACATATATATATATATATGTAAGTTTTTGTTGATGTATATAGTAAGTTTTTTCCTCAGCGGATTATTTTGACAAGACATAAGGAACCTTTTGGCATTATCTACTTCTATAAATTATTTTCTTCTCCAATCTAGATTTTTAAGAGTTTTCGTTGGTTCTGTTATTCTCTTATTTTTGTGAAATAATCTATGTTCACACTCTATCACTACCTGTTGCCTGTGGAATTTATGCATTTTGAGCCAGTTACCTTTCAGCATTATTTTCAAGCTAAGGATTCCAACGTTTTATGGTTTACCTTCACATGGAAGGCCCCCCAACCCTTACCTTCCTAATAATTTTATTTTCACTTTTATGCATTGCCTGGCTCTTGTCAAAAGATGGTTTTGTATGAAATAGACTGAGGTAGTATTTTCTTTTCTGTTTCCAATATGCTTTCTGTTAATGGCCACTATTACAGTTGGCCTTTCTGACTATAACAGCACATTGGAAATGTTACTCTTCATGAAACAGTATATAATGACTACCAGATTTCTTTCCAGATCTCTCTTATTTTATGAGTATAGTAATGCTTGCTCATTTATGAGTTTTCCTTATTTGAAATTCAGATATAATGTAGCTTTACTTCTGTACTGTATGTTTTTCAGAACCTCTGCTGGACATCTGGGTCACTTGTTTCCACCTTTGTTCTTCTGCCAGTTGCTTCTTAGGTGATTGGTCACATACATATTAAGTGTCATGAAAATATATTATATGTTATCATCGAGCTATGTGTATTACCATGTGGTATTTGTATCCCTTATGATATTGGGCAAGAAGAGATTAAAAAGAATGTTGTTTGTACTGTCAGAGCTGTTACTGCCAAGGTTGATGTCTAGTAGTGCTATGCATAAAGTGCCATGACAGTGTAAAATGAAAGGCATATTGTCAGCTCAGATTCCAAAGAGGAAGGGACTCTTCTTGCCAAAGAGGATTTAAAATGATTCTCCCATCATCAAGTTTGTGGAATACAGACTAAGGAAGCAAAACTTTCAGGTTAGAGACTAGAGACCTGTAGTGTCACAAAGCATTCCTACTAATTTGTAAAACTGGCAATTAGAATTTTGTAACAAGTGTTTTTTAAAAAGCAAAGCTTTTTCCTAGAAATTAATAGGTACCAATTTGGTTTTTAAGCTATTTTGAGGACGTCTATAAGCAAAGTCTAAGAATGGACCTTCATATAAGGTGTGAATAAATTACTGTAGACAGTAGTGAAGTGGAAAAAGACTTTCAAAAGAAGTCCACAGCTTATATTCCATGCTTTTCTCAAAAGATAGAGAAAATTTCAGGTTTATCTGCTGGTCAAAAGCAGAAAAATCTGGTTGGTGGTTGATTCTTTAACTTTTCTTTGATCACATCAAATATAGAATGTCGAAAGGAGGATCTGATGAAAACCATGGATCTTCTTCCCAGATAATTTCATATATTTACATACAAAATTTTTAATTTACCCCTTGCGGATGTTAATTGACATCCTAAAATTCCATCCTAAAACTAGGTAAGAACATTTTTGTCAATGTTAGAAACAGTCACAATTGAACTTAAATGACTATGCAGTTATAAATATCTATGAGCTAAAAGAGGTGGCAGGTCCTTCCCAGTAATTATCTACTTCCTTCCCTTTCTATTTTAGCCCTATTATTGTCTGTTTCAGCCTCAGCAGTACATTTTCTCTTAATTTCAAAGACAAATTGAAAAGTATAGCTTATTACCAATTTAGGGTAGGGAAATGCCTTTGGTAGCTATTTAGTGCTCTTTGTTCCCTGTGTTTTTATTTTAGTGAATGTAAAACATATTTATGAAGCGTTATAAATTGTCTTGCAATCCCATTAAAAAAAATAAGATTATGGACTTGCCTCGCAGTGGTTAAGAATCCACCTGCCAGTGCGGGGGACACAGGTTTGAGCCCTGGTCCGGAAAGGTCCTGCATGCCGCAGAGCAACTAAGCCCGTGCACCACAACTACTGAGCCTGCGCTCTAGAGCCACGTGCCACAACTACTGAAGCCCACACATCTAGAGCCCATGCTCCACAATAAGAGAAGCCACCACAATGAGAAGCCCGCGTACCGCAACAAAGAGTAGCCCCCGCTCACCACAAGTAGAGAAAGCCCGCACGCAGCAACGAAGACCCAACGCAGCCATAAATAAATAAATAAATAATAAAAAAAACAAACAAACAAGATTTTGAGTTCCTTATCCAAGAATTCTCCTACCATGAGGATTTTCAAGAACTTAATTTTGACAGTTTGAGAGAATAGTTTATAATCCACGTAATCTCTGTTATATTGTACTTACCTTCATTGTAGAATTTTGGGTTTTTTTGTACAATCTCCAGTTTTTCTTTCTTTTGATTTTTGTTAGGTTTGACATTTCCCTGCCCTCTTCATATTGGAAGATTCCAGTATTTGTTTATTATACTAGATAACTTATAAAAATATTAAATGAGATTGATCCTATAGTCATTTTGGAATAGTTCATTGTGGACTTATTTTGGAGTACTTTATTCTTCCAACAAACCATTGAAGAAAATTTCATTTTCTCCAAACTCTCCTCCACTTGTGTCTCAGATTACCAGAGTTTTCCTTAAGACAGGGATCAAGTCATCAGTTCCTAATGGTAGATTTCAATAAATCCTAATAGTAGATTCAGTAGATTGAATAAAGGATTTATTTCTCCATTTCCAACACAGGTATTTTTAAAAACTAGTGTACTTAGGACCTTTGTTTCAGAGGATTTTGAAAGTAAAAAAAGTAACCTTTGTTTGATCTAAAAAATTACCCCCAGAAGGGGTTGTGTGCATTGTCAAGTATATGGTAGACCAAACCAACTCTAAGCCTGATTTGCAGGATGTTGGTTCTGGTTGATTGCTTGGAGTCTTGGGAGGGAACATTGTGAAAAAAAAATTATTAATATGCCTTAAAAGATTATCTTATATTTAATCTTATAAAGTATTTGAAGGAGGTTCAGGTTGGTTTTAAAATTATTCATTGCAGCATTATTTACAGTAGTCAGGATAAGGAAATAACCTAACTGTCCATCAATGGATGAATGGATAAAGGTGTGGAATAGTTATAAAAAAGAGTGGAATCTTGCCATTTGTGACAACACAGATGGACCTTGAGGGCATTATACTAACTGATATAAGTCAAAGACAAATATTGTATGATTGCACTTATATGTGGACTCTAAAAAAGCAAAACCAAACCAAACAAACAAAAAAAGCCAAGCTCATAGATACAGAGAACAGATTGATGGTTGCCAGTGGGGAGGGTGGGGGAGGTTAAATGTGTTAAGGGAGTTAAAAGGTACAAACTTCTGATTATAAAATAACTAAGTTATGGGGATGTTGTACAGCATGGTGACTGTAGTTAATAATAATCTATTGCATAGCTGAAAGTTGCTAAAGTAAATCTTGAAGTTCTCATTACAAGAAAAAAATTTTTGTGTTACTGTGGATGTTAAGTAGACTTATTGCAGTGATTATTTTGCATTATATACAAATACCAAATCATTATGTTGTACACCTGAACCTAATGTAAGCTATGTGTCAGTTATACCTTAATAAAAAATTTATTCATCAGATATGGCCTTTTCACTTTTCTAGAAAAGATTGAAGAATGGTATGTAAAAGAATAATATAGTAAATATTCCACATTAAGCATTTTTATTTTCTAGGAGGTGGTATGGTGTGGCGTGGCCCTTTTGATGCCACTTTAAGAATAAGCATGTTAGGGACTTCCCTGGTGGCACAGTGGATAAGACTCTGCATACCCAATGCAGGCGGCCTGGGTTCAATCCCTGGTCAGGTAACTAGATCCCACATGCATGCCACAACTAACAGTTTGCATGCCACAACTAAGGAGCCCACCAGCTGAACGAAACTAAGGATCCCATGTGCCGCAACTAAGGAGGTGGAGAGCCATTAATAAGGAGCCCTGGAGCCGCAACTAAGGAGCACGCCTTCTGCAACTAAGACCTGGTGCAGTCAAATAAATAAATATTTAAAAAAAGAATAAATATGTTAAAGTATTTGGGTTGGCCATAAAGTTCATTCAGGTTTTTCTGTAAGATGTTGCAGAAAAACCGGAACAAACTTTTTGGTCAACCCAATAAAAGACTTGGAGCATTGTTTATTACTCTTATATGAAAAATATTTTGGAATTTACTCAGTTGTTTAAATTCTTAGAAATTAAGATTTGTACATGATTAGGTTCAGGTCTATCAAGAAATCAGTAATTTGAAGATTTCTTTTTGGTGATAGTGATTGAATTAAGTGTTGTGTTACCGTCACAGTATTCTCTTAACTTTTTAGCAGTTGTGATCTCCGATACTCTTAAAGGAAATGAAGAAAACAAAAAACAATGGATTTTTGGGCTTCCCTGGTGGCGCAGTGGTTGAGAGTCTGCCTGCCAATGCAGGGGACACGGGTTCGTGCCCTGGTCTGGGAAGATTCCACATGCCGCGGAGCAGCTGGGCCCGTGAGCCACGGCCGCTGAGCCTGTGCGTCCGGAGGCTGTGCTCCGCAGACGGGAGAGGCCACAGCAGTGAGAGGCCCGCATACCACAAAAAAACCCCAAAAAACAATGGATTTTTAAATTATAGGTAACAAAGTAGGAAGGAACTTTATAGAGAAGGCTTCCATGATATCCTAAAGCTTTATCCACTAAAGAGGATATTACCAAGCTCTAATTGACTGCTTTGGGAAATTAAACTTAATATGACAAAGCTAAAGGCTCTTAAGTTATCATTAAAGGCACATATCTGGTACTTTGATGGCTTTTATTATTACTAGCTTTGAAAAAAGCTAAAAATATGACTCTGAATATGTGTAGTTACACTTTGTGTGTGTGTGTGTGTGTGTGTGTATGTAGTTACACTTCGAGCTGCATCTATATGGTTTTCTGACATTCTTTTTTGTTTTTTTTTAAATTATTATTTTATATTGGAGTATAGTTGATTAACAATGTATTTTAGTTTCAGCAAAGTGATTCAGTTATACATATACATGTATCTATTCTTTTTCAAATTCTTTTCCCATTTAGGTTACTACAGAATACTGAGCAGAGTTCCCTGTGCTGTATAGTAGGTCCTTGTTGATTATCTGTTTTAAATATAAGCAGTGTGTGTACTGACATTCTTTTTAAAAGTGCTTTTTAGTGTCTCCCCTATTGGCACTTTGTAAAATCTGTCAAATAATATAAATACATGAATTTTATTTAAAAATTTTAAGGGGTTGTAGATAGAATAAAATACTTTCTTAAACTGATTTTTCAGAAATTTATTTCTAGCTAATTCATTGATTTTTTTAAAATTAAGATAATTTCCAACATATTCAAGAGTAGGTAACTAATAATGTATACTCATTACTTGGATTCAACAATAACTAAGATTTTTGCCGTGGCTGCTGCAGCTGGTGCAGTGGTGGTGGTGGTAGTGATGGTGTTGGTGCTGCACCTTCTCCTTCTGCCCCCACCCCTCTCCTCCTTTTCCTTCTCATCTGCTTTTTCTTTGCTGAAGTATTTCAAAGCAAATTTGGGCATTGTGTTATTTCACCCACATAGCCTTCACTTTGCAGCTCAATAAAATATGAAAAATTTCTTGACATGACACAGTGCCATTATTAAATTTGTTTTGATACTGATTTTTTTAGCCATCTACTCAATGTTCTTGCATATGCCTACTTCCACATTTAAGCCACTCTCACACTTCAGGAAATCTGTGTTCCACATCTTTAAAATATTTTCCTTTTTCCAAAAAGCTAACTTTAAATTTATCCTTGACCACAAGGTATCAGTCTTCATTTCTCTGTAGCTTGGAAAAAATTACTTTTTCATATGGTTAAGTAGTATACAGTAAATAGCCTCCAAATAAATTTAAAAAATCTTCTTGATTGAATAATACACTAGTTTCTTACTACGTTGCTGGCTTGTTCAGAATTTTTTTCAAATTCAAAAATTTAGGTTTTGGAAGTATTGTTTCAGTTGAACAATATGAGAAATTCTTGTATTATCGTATGGCTGTGTAATAAAACTAATTATGTTTTATATAGTCTAGAAGCGCTTCTTAAATTATCTGTAGTAAAGGACATTTTTTCTCCTAAATTTTCAATCCATTTCAGACTAATATTTTAAGAAATTAATAAAAAATATTGTATTTCTATCAAATCACTCTACAGTTGACCCTTGAACAACGCAGGGGTTGGGGCACCAACCACCCTTACCATTGAAAATCTGAGTATTACTTTCCAGTCGGCCTTCTGTATCTGTGGATTCAACCAACTGGGGATTGTGTAGTACTGCAGTACATATTTATTGAAAAAAATCCTCCTATAAGTGGACCCACACAGTTCAAACCTGTGTTGTTCAAGGGTAAACTGTGACAGTTTCCAATCTCTTAGTCTCAATTTCTTTATCCTATTGTGAAATGTAATAGTTCATGGACTGGCACTGGTCTCTTTTTGAGTAGCTATGAAATGTTACTGTTAAACATGGTAATTGATAGCATTTATTTATCATTTGGGATTGTTTCAGAGATACTTTCCAGAAACGAATAAACCACGTGCTTCTCATGTATTTCCATTTATCTATCCCTTTTTTTTAGCTCTCCTGGTTTGGGGGTTCAAGACTGTTTGCAAGCATTATATGAATAATTGTATAGGGTCATTGGATTGTTACTTGGGCTGAAGGAGCAACTTGATCATTCTCCTTATAAAATGTACACGACCCAAATGTGTACTTGAAAGGTGTACGTGTAGGGTGTGGAGGTATGGTTGGAAGCCTTATACATGAGTTAGAGAAACAGCACAGTAAAATAGCAATACTGTTAGACCAGGCGTTACAAGACCTGGATTTTGATCCCTTTTCCGTGACTTAGATATACATCCGTAAATTGTTACTACTAACTATGCTGCATACTTCGCAAAGTTTTGAGCATCATAATCTTGTCTTTTAATCATTTGTTTTTTTCTCTAGAAGTCCTCAGCAGCAAGATGTTTATGGGTTTCATTTTAGTTCTCTAGAACTAAATTGTCTCAACTACTCTACACATGTGCTCTGCTTTCAATTTACTACTTTCTAGCTTCTTCATGAGTATTCTTTTCTATACCTTATAGCCTCTTTTTACTCCTAAATGTTTATAATATGGCACACTCAGTGGTCATCAAAGCTCTTTTGGTATTTCTGTTTTAGCTTTTGTTCTTTCTTCTAACTGCATCATTTTCTTAGTATATCCTGGTTCAAATTCCTGAGTGAGGGAACCTAATTGGCTCAGCTAGTAACTCGTATATGTTGATGAGCTACACCAAAGTTTGCGAGACAGCCTGTGGACTGACTTCCTTTAGATGAGATAGTCTCATCGGGGTAAGTCACCTGTGGTTGGGCTATATCTTGGTATGGAGCCTGGCAGGTTCTGCTCCTGGTAGGAGTGGCATGGTTGATGCAAGTGCTATGGTCCAAGTGAATAGATGGACTTTAGTAAAAGGAAGTAAAACTCTTCAAGATGAAAAAAGGCATATTCACGTAAACCTATTTGGGGGAAAATATTTGGAAGAAAGGGGAAGTTACATATTTGAGAAAATTAAGCATACAGACACCTTTTAGGAAATACCATATTGATTTTATTCCCATTAAAATGCACTGCAGTTTAGGAGGACTTCTGTGATTTTTATCTTTAATCTTCTACATTTCTGTTAACACTTAATAACTTTTCAAATAAAAAGCCCTTTTAAGTGCCTTCTCTTGTGTAAACTCTCTGCTCCAAAAAGCTTACAGTTAATTTTAGGATTCACTGTAGGAAAAGCAAAGTTATAAAGGACTAAGTTGTAGAGTTGAATTGTTCTTGCCAACGGCTAGTACTGTTTAAAGGATGGGGTAGATTAAAGGCTGGATGTTTTAAATTGAATCATAATTGGTAGAAAGACCTGCCACTTATTTTAGACATCCTTTTAATTAAGGCGGTTCCATTTATTGCATCAGTAGAAGATTATGTTACTTATTCTCTTTTTTCCCCTTAGCATAAAACCAAAGAGAAGGATGGAATTTACTTCATATTTTAGGAAAATCACAAAGCTGAGGATTTCTGACTTGAACACACCTAAAAATGATAAACATTATTTGGAGCAGCAAAGACTGTATAAGAACTTGAAATGTTCTTCTAAATATAGTTATATAATTTGCTAATGTAAATGAAGATCTTCATTTAATAAGCTGTCTGCTCCCATTTGCCTGTTCCACAAAATATTTATTGAGGTGATGTGTTAGGTATGGTAGTAGGCCTTGATGCCCACATAGCAGAGCCTGTAAGAAAGTGTTGTTTCGGGTTTCCCTGGCGGCGCAAGTGGTTGAGAGTCCGCCTGCCGATGCAGGGAACACGGGTTCATGCCCCGGTCCGGGAAGATCCCACATGCCGCAGAGCGGCTAGGCCCGTGAGCCATGGCCGCTGAGCCTGCGCGTCCGGAGCCTGTGCTCCGCAACCGGAGAGGCCACAACAGTGAGAGGCCCGCATACCACCAAAAAAAAAAAAAAGAAAGGGTTGTTTCTTGCTCTAGAGTGTTAGTCGGAGTGGGAAAGCATTTTTTAAAAATTGAGATCTAATTCACAATATAATGGTTTAGTTTTAGGTACACAACATAATGACTTGATATATGTATATATTATGAAGTGATTACCAAGTAAGTTTAGTTAACATTCACCACACAGTTACAATTTTTTTTCTTGTGATGAGGACTTTTAAGATCTACTCTCTTAGCAACTTTAAATATACAGTACACTATTGTTAACTGTAGCCGCCACCATGTTGTACATTATATCCCTATGACATTTTATCTTATAACTGGAGGTTTGCACCTTCTGACCACCATCACCTATTTCACCCAGTCCCATACCCAACCCTTGGCAACCACGAATCTGTTCTCTGTATCTATGAGTTCTTTTTTTCCTTTAGATTCTATATATGTCATATCATATAGTATTTGTCTTTTTCTGACTTAATTTCACTTAGCATAATGCCCTTGAGGTCCATCTATGTTGTCCTAAATGGCAGGATATCTTTCTTTTTTATCGCTGAAAAATATTCCATTATATATATATATATATGTGTGTGTGTGTGTGTATACACACACACATATAATACATCTCACACATTTTTATCCATTCATTCATTGACGAACACTTAGGTTGTTTCCATGTCTTGGCTATTGTAAATAATGCTGCAATGAAACATGGAGTGTAGATGTCTTTTCGAGATAGTGATTTCTTTTCCTTTGGAAAAATACCCAGAAATGGCATTTTTAGATCATATGGTAGTTCTATTTTTAATTTTTTAAGGAACTGCCATAGTGTTCCATAGTGACTGCGTGAATTTACATTCCCACCAACAGTGTACAAGAGTTATCTTTTTCTCCATATGCTCGCTGATAGTTATTTCTAGTCTTTTTCCTAATACTGTAACAGGTGGTATGTGATGCCTCACTGTGGTTTTGATTTGCATTTCTATGATGATTAGTGATGTTGAAAACCTTTTCATGTATCTGTTGGCCATTTGTATGTCTTCTTGGAAAAATGTCTATTTAGATCCTCTTCCCTTTTTTTTTTTTGCGGTACGCGGGCCTCTCACTGCTGTGGCCTCTCCCGTTGCGGAACACAGGCTCTGGATGTGCAGGCTCAGCAGCCATGGCTCACGGGCCCAGCCGCTCCGCGGCATGTGGGATCTTCCTGGACCAGGGCATGAACCCGTGTCGCCTGCATCGGCAGGCGGACTCGCAACCACTATGCCACCAAGGAAGCCCCCTTCCCATTTTTTAATCAGATTTTTTTTCTGTTGAGTTGGATGAGTTCTTTATATATTTTAGATATAAACTCATTATCAGATACGTGATTTGCAAATATTTTCTTTCATTCCATCATTTGCTTTTTCATTTTTTTGGTGGTTTTCTTTGCTGTGCGTAAACTTTTTAGTTTGATGTAGTCCCACTTGTTGACGTTTGCTTTTGTTGCCTTTGCTTTTGGTATCAAATCCAAAAAATCATTGCCAAGACTGATGTCCGGGAGATTACCTTTTATGTTTTCCTCTAGGAGTTTTATGATTTCACGTCTTATGTTCAGGTGTTTAATCCATTTTGTGTTGATTTTTGTGTGTGGTTTGAAATGGTGGTCCACTTTCATTCCTTTCATGTGGCTGCCCCAATTTTCCCAACACCATTTCTTGAAGAGACTGTCCTTTCCCGATTGTGTATTTTTGGCTTCTTTGTCGTAAATTAATTGACCATATATGTGTGGTTTTATTTTGGGGCGCTCTACTGTGTTCCATTGATCTATATGTCTGTTTTTATGCCAATACCAAACTGTTTTGATGACTGTAGCGTTGTAATGGAGTTTGGAATCAGAAAGTGTGGTGTGTCCAGCTTTGTTTTCTTTCTCAAAATTGCTTTGGCTGTTTTGGGTCTTTTGTGGTTCCATACCAATTTTAGGATTATTTGTTCTATTTCTGTGAGGAATGCCATTGGAATTTTGATAGGGATTGCACTGAATCTGTAGATTACTTTGGGAAGTATGGACATTTTAACAAAATTCTTCCAGCCCATTAGCACTGAGTATCTTTTGATTTATTTGTGTCTTCAGTTTTTTTCATCAGTGTCTTTTAACTTTTAGTGTATAGGTCTTTCACTTCCTTGGTTAAATTTATTCCTAGATATTTTATTCTTATTGATGCAAGTGCAAATGGGATTGTCTTCTTAATTTCTCTTTCTGATAGTTCATTATTAGTATATGTAAATGCAACACTTTTTTGTGTACTGATTTTGTATACAGCAATGTCATTGAATTCATTGATTAATTCTAACCGTTTTTTTTGGGTAGAGTTTGTTTTGTTTCTTGGGTTTTTTTTAAAGATTTTTTTGATGTGGACCATTTTAAAATTCTTTATTGAATTTGTCATGATATTGCTTCTGTTTTATGATTTGGTTTTTTGGCCGCGAGGCATGTGGGATCTTAGTTTCCCAACCAGGATCGAATCTGCACCTCCTGCATTGGAAGGTGAAGTCTTAACCACTGGACCACAAGGGAAGTCCCCTGGGGTAGAGTTTCTAAGGGTTTTCTATATATACCATCTGCAGATAGAGACAGTTTTGCTTCTTCCTTTCCGATTTGGATGCCTTTTATTTATTTTTCTTGCCTAATTGCTCTGGCTTAGGACTCTCTATACTGTGTTGAATAAAAGTGGCAAGAGTGGGCATTCTTGTCTTGTTCCTGATCTTAGAGGAAAAGCTTTCAGTTTTTCACCATTGATGAAATGGTGATATTAGTGGTGGGCTGTCATATATGGTCTGTATTATGTTGAGGTATGTTCCCTCTGTACCCACTTTGTTGAGAGTTTTTCTCATGAATGGATGTTGAATTTTGTCAAATGTTTTTTCTGGTTTTATTGAGGTGGTCATATGATTTTTACCCATCATTTTGTCATTATGGTGTATCACATTGATTGATTTGCAGATGTAGAAACAAGTGAAAGTTTTCAGACAGTGCACAGTCTAGCCACCTGTGAATAATCACTCTCCTCCTTTTTAAAGCAAATGCCTTCTTTATTTGTTCAAGCCTCCACATTTAGATTTATTCTTAGTCACATTTGCGTATTTGCCACTAACTATGTAGAATCAATTTTTCTTTGTTTAAGAGTGGTTCTATATATATATATATATATTTTTTTGTGTGTGTGTGTGCGGTACACGGGCCTCTCACTGTTGTGGCCTCTCCCGTTGTGGAGCACAGGCTCCAGACGCACAGGCCCAGTGGCCATGGCTCAAGGGCCCAGCCACTCTGTGGCACGCAGGATCCTGCCGGACCGGGGCACGAACCCGTGCCCCCTGCATCGGCAGGCAGACTCTCAACCACTGCGCCACCAGGGAAGCCCGTGGTTCTATTTTTTTAAATTAATTTTTATTGGAGTGTAGCTGCTTTGCAGTGTTGTGTTAGCTTCAACTGCACAGCAAAATGAATCAGCCATACATATACTTATATCCCCTCTATTTAGGACACTACAGTGCATTAAGTAGAGTTCCTTGTGCTATACAGTATGTTCCCATCAGTTGTCTATTTTATACCTAGTATCAATAGTGTATACATGTCAATCCCAATCTCCCAATTCCTCCCACCCCACCCCTTTCCACCATGGTATCCATACATTTGTTCTCTACGTCTGTCTATTTCTGCTTGGCAATTAAGGTCACCTCTACCATTTTTCTAGACTCCACATATATGCATTAATATATGGTGCTTGTTTTTCTGACTTAACTTCACTCTGTATGACACTCTCTGGGTCCATCCACATCTTTACAAATGACCCAATTTCATTCCTTTTTATGGTTGAGTAATATTTCATTGGATATATGTACCACATCTTCTTTATCCATTCCTCTGCTGATGGACATTTAGGTTGCTTCCATGTCCTGGCTATTGTAAATAGTGCTGCTGTGAACATTGAGGTGCATGTGTCTTTTTGAATTATGGTTTTCTCAGGGTATATGCCCAGTGGTGGGATTGCTGGGTAGAATCAATGTTGTCTCAGTTACTAAAGTGCCTCTTTAGACATTCCCTTAACCATGAGAGTGATCTCCAGCCTTTTTTATTTGGAGAAATTCAAGGATGGATATGGAACTCTCTGCTTCTAGAGTTGCTATTTGAGGCAGTTCTTTTTCCCATTTATTGTTTATTTACTGCTTGGGTGTGTTTTTTTTTTTTTAAATCTACTTTTTATTTTTCATTCTTAAAACCATTAGAGAAAGGCAACAGTTTTGTGAACTGGATTTGTTTCTGATGTAACTAAGAAAGACAATGTGGCCTGGTATTGTGTTGCAGGGTAATGCTGTCACTTAATGAGTGCTTTTAAGAGATCCCTTGAGATTGCTAGAAAGCAAGGGAACATAATCTGAAAAGGCACTGTATTAGTAGTAGATAGGTGGGGAAGTTGGTAGTCATGCGTCCTGGATCTTAGATCTTGTTGGATCTTACATTCTAAGAAAGATTGGCTTTGATCAGTTTGCATAGGTGTGACCTTTAAGAAAAGCTGAATATCTCAAGCATCATCATGTTCATTATGCTGACCCTTTACTAGACAGTTTTCTGAGCTAAGATTGTCTTCTGTGATTTAGGGGCATGTTTTGGGGAGACGTTTTAAGTCTTGATTATCACTGGTGTGTAAAACCTCTTTCTTGTCTGTTGCTCATCTGCTATGTGATATTAGGTAGATTACGTTTATGGGATGAGAAAACCCAGGGTCATTATGAGATTGGGATACATGTTTGAAAAATTTATTTTTTGCAAAAAGACAGGTTTTTATTCTGTTTCCTCTAGCTATTTCTGCAATAAAACATAAAATCCAAAATCTAAAGCAACTTGAATTCTTAACTGTATCTTATTTATTAGCAAATAGAATTATTAAAAAGTTAGATGCCTCTGGTTTTTCTTTGTTATTGTTGAAACTTTACAAGGAATTCGGTATAGTTGTAAGAAGTGAAGAATGACTGGATAAACTAAAATTATAAATTAATATTGAGTTAAAACAATAATAGTAATAATTTATACTGATTAATCTAGTACTTACTAAGGTCCAGATACTAATACAGAATGCTTAACATGTGTTCTCTTCATTTCATCCTTATAGCAATCCCATGGGATCGGTATCATGATTTGCTGATGACAAAAGTAGGTTTTATATCTGTATCAAGGACAGAGAGCAGCAAGAGTGGAGCTAGGATTTTTGAATACAAACTTAGTGTGTCTGGCCCCAAAGCCTTTTCTAAGATCATGACCCAGAGTCTGGGAATGTGACAGTTAAGTGTCTTTGGTGAATGTAGAGTAAATTCTTATTTCTGACCGTCTCGATCAGGAGAACTGGATTATGTTAGAACAGATCATTCTGTTCAGAGACCCTGAGGTTCTGGCAGTGTCATAACTGCTCTGTAGGCCTAGTCGTTTTCTACTACATGAGAAACAATTAAAAGCAAGTGATATACATGCTATTTGGATCATCAGTGCTTTGGTTTCACTGATTTTTATTAACTGTGTTTACACAAAAAGTAAGGTAAAAGCTTACTTTCTGAGAGGCTCAAAAATGCCTTCAGAAATATTAATTTATAGAATATTTGTGAGCAGTCTGTTCATTTAATGAGTTTTGAAATATGTACAGATGCATTCAGAGCTTTGATAAAGTCCTATATTACTTCTTACCTAAGCCCTATATTAATTCTTACCTTTGCTTTCCATGTAGCAGTTAACATATCCAGTGAAAAAATCCACAGCTATAATTAAAATAATATTTTTTAAAGGATCTTATTTCATTTAGTATTCATTTTAAACATTTGTAAAAGGTTTCCTTAATACAGTTAATTGTCTACATTTCTTGTAGAACTGTCTTTTTGTCTCTTGGAATAGAATAAGTCTACCCGAAATAACCTTTCTCCACCCCCACCACTCTGCATTTTGGTCTGGCAAAACTCTGGAAATGAGAAACAAATGTTGATCAGTATTTCTCAGAGCCATGGGGTATTTTTGGTCTTTTTAGAAATAGGGGTGTCTTTTCCCCACAAAAAGTAGCCTCGAAAGCCCTTTCTCTCAATTATGCCATCTCTTCTACTTTTTGTTTTTATTGAAGAGTCAAGAATGTAGGATATAGAGGAGTAACTGGCCAGAGACCCTCTCTGGTCTAGTAGGACACAGCTGAGGTTTGGCTGGCCTGGCCTAAGATTATAATGTGTGAAGAAACTGTAAGTTGTGAAGATAGGGTATAAGGAAAGAATATGTGTAGATAACAAGGTCCAACCCAGGTTACCGGTTCTAGCAGCCAAGCAAGATAATGTGGTTGAGATGGGCTACAAAACTATGAAAAAAAGGAGTAGTCATTGAGGTAAATTGGAGGTGGTCTAGATGGTTCTAGAACAGGATATGATGGCCATTTGTCTGGCAAGCATGGTTCATCTAAAAGGGGCTTTTGAAGCAGTGTAGTCAGTATCAAAGCCAGGAGAACATGGAAGCTATTAAGATGATTGTAGGAATATTAGTGTAACCCTTTAGGCTTTCTAAAATACACTTTCATACACATTTTTGGTTTGCTCCTCACATGATTTATCCTTATTATATAGATAGAGGAGGCAAGTTACAGTGTCAAATTTAAGCCCTAAAAGCCCAGTTTGATTTCATCCTAGCTGTTTCTGCAGGGAGAAGAGTAGCAGAATTAAGGTGAGAGTAGCACCTTTTTGCAGGTAGAGGGAGTAGAAATACAGCTACTGGATTTGAGAGTGTTTTAAATGGAAAAGCTGCAGTAGAGTTAAAGAATAAGCTACTCCATGTCACGTAGCTAAACACATAAATAAAATACAAGTATATATACATATAAAACTATTTTTTTGATGAGAGCTTTTATTTTAATTTTTTTTAATTAAAAATTTTTTTTTGTTTTTTGGCTGCATTGGATCTTTGTTGTTGCGCGTGGGCTTTCTCTAGTGGCGAGTGGGGGCTACTCTTCGTTGTGGTGTGTGGTCTTCTCATTGCAGTGGCTTCTCTTGTTGCGGAGCACGGGCTCTAGGCGCAGGGGTTTCAGTAGTTGTGGCTTGAGGGCTCTAGAGCACAGGCTCAGTAGTTGTGGCACATGGGCTTAGTTGCTCCGCAGCATGTGGGATCTTCCTGGACCAGGGCTTGAACCCATGTCTCCTGCACTGGCAGGTGGATTCTTAACCATTGCACCACCAGGGAAGCCCTGATAAGAGCTTTTAAAAACAGCCCTCTCTGTCCTTTTTTTTTAATGTGTGTGAGATCCTTATTTGATTCATAAATTGGTCTGTTTCAATCATATTTTTGTTTGTGACCAAGTAGTTAAAAATAAATGTGAACATCACATAGCTTCAGTAATCTTTGCTTCATGCCTTGTGAGTGTGTGTGTGTGCATGTGTATGACACACACGTGTGCATATGTATGGGTTCACTTCAGTCCTATAAAACTTTAATGTTGTTTATTGCAAACTGTGGTGATAAATGCCGTGATAAAACAACTGATGTTTAAATGCATCTACTTACACCACAGTTGATGGGAAGTTTCCATTTTGTATATTTGTGAGTATGAATGAGAAAGCAAAGTCTGCCTTGGGAATTTTATAATGAATATGAGCGAGATCCTGCCACAGGTAGTTATTAAAACGTCCCCTGAAGTCTTTTATGATGAATGATTGTGTCTGTGTCTGAGTCTCTGACCTTCCCTGAAGCCTCTGTTTTTTAAAGAAATCATCACTACCCGAAGCCATTCACTTATTAAAATTAAGAAAATAAATTCCTACTACAAGTTTTAATTTGTAGAGTTCATCTTCTGAATAACTCAAATAATTTTATAAATATTATTTGATGAATCTGCCCTTTTCTTCTCAAAAGGAGAAAATATGTATTGATGATTTAACTGTTTGTTACTGTTTTTTTTTGTTTTTTTTGAAGAAGGGGTGAAATACATATAAAGAAAAATAGGAAGGAAAAGATGGAAATTTTGCTTATTAAACAAGTAAAAGTGTTGTCTTTTCCATAGAAAAATGTTTCATCATGAAAAACTTAAGATTTACAGCAGGAAAGAGAAAGATGATTAGTAAGATCCATGAGAAAGGGGAGGATTCTTCTCAGACACAGAAATTGATATTCTATAATTACTTTAACAGGTGTTTACTTCAAAGTTTAGTTTGAAAAATGGGGTTACGTATTTGCATGTAATAAAAATTTTGTGAAAGTGTGTTGAATTTTTTTAATAGCTTGACTTAGAGCCAAGAAGAAGAACAAAGGAGAAACTAAAATTTATTGAGTATCTACTGTCTGCTAGGAATTTTGGGATTGTGTTATCATTATATGTTATTTTATTTGACTGTCTCAGCAACCTTTCTCACTTTCTAAGTTTGTACTTTACCTTCACTTAACAGATGAGAAACAGAGGTCAAGTAACTTGCTCAGGCTTACATAGCTAGAGCTGGGGATTCGTAACACTTCAAACCCTTGTTCTTACTCCTATCAGATATCCTACTGTCCACTAGGTTGTACTCTTTGTTCCCCTTGGCAGATGACCTTTATACCCTCTGATGCTAGTAATGTCTTTGTATTAGTTAGCTGTTGCCACAGTAATGCTGCATAGTAACCATCTCAGAACTCAGTGGCATACAACAAAAAGAATTATTTCTCTCAGACATCTGTGAGTCAGCTGGGCCTCTTCTGATCTAGGCTGGCTCCTTGGGCTTGGCTCCAAGCTGGTGGTTGAGACCCGTTCTGCTCCTTGTATGTCTCATTCACCATGGATCAGAAGCTACACAAAGCTTCTTAGACAAAAGGAAAACAAGGTCAACTTCCTAATAAGCACATTTAACTCCTCTGCTCAGTGCCATTTCTGCCAACATTTCATTGGCCAGAACAAGTCATGCGGTTAAGCTCACTGTCAAGGATGAGGAAGAATACTCTGCCTAAGGTATGGGTAGGGGAAATGACTGTATTCTGAATAATAATTAACACTGCTAAACTCTTACTGGACCTTATGAAGAAAATACAACAGAATAGATAAACAAAGCTCTCTCTTAGTTAATGTCTTGTGAGGCTTCTTTTTTTTTTTTGTGGTACGCGGGCCTCTTACTGCTGTGGCCTCTCCCGTTGCGGAGCACAGGCTCTGGACGCGCAGGCTTAGCGGCCATGGCTCATGGGACCAGCCGCTCCGTGTCATGTGGATCTTCCTGGACCAGGGCACGGACCTGTGTCCCCTGCATTGGCAGGTGGACTCTCAACCACTGCACCACCAGGGAAGCCCCTTGTGAGGCTTCTTTACATACTGTAAGTTAGTCATGTCTATGAAAGAATTTTAGATTTTTATGTCTTAAAACTAAGTACCTGGAAAATTAACATTTAGATTTTAAAAAATTTTTATTTATTTATTTTTGGCTGCATTGGGTCTTCGTTGCTGTGCATGGGCTTTCTCTAGTTGTGGCGAGTGGGGGCTACATTTCTTTGCAGTGTGTGGGCTTCTCATTGCAGTGGCTTCTCTTGTTGCGGAGCGTGGGCTCTAGGCACGTGGTCTTCAGTAGTTGTGGTGCGTGGGCTTCAGTAGTTGTGGCTCACAGGCTCTAGAGCGCAGGCTCAGTAGTTGGGGCACACGGGCTTAGTTGTTCCGCAGCATGTGGGATCTTCCCAGACCAGGGCTTGAACCCATGTCCCCTGCATTGGCAGGCGGTGGAGAATTAACATTATTAATTGGCACTGTACTGAGCTGTAGATATCAGAAATCTTCTCATACAGTATTATTTTTGGTCTAGCCTACTGGAATGTGCTTTCTTCTGTTTTACTAACTGGAGTGAGGAAAGGCCAATTCAATGCTATGTAATGGGTTGCCTTTATTTTTGTCATTATTATCTGTGTAATGATAAAGAATTAACATTACTTCCAATCCAGTAGTTAGGAGCATTAACATTTTACTTAGATCTCAATTTAGAGCCTAATCAAATTTGTTAGGAATGTTAACTATTTCAGTTCATTTAAACTTAGTCCATTAGAATAAGCTTCTAGATTGCCTTTTTTTTTTTTTTTCAGCTTTTCATTATTGCCTGTTAGGAACCATTGCTTCCAGTTTACTTATGTGGATAAGACTGTTGACACAGGAAGAAATTTGGTTGCCTGGAAGAAATTTGAAAAAAGTTTGCTTAAACCAAGGAGAAAACCAAGGATGTTAGTCTGAGGGACTAACATCAACATTATTAGTTTGATACTGTGAGATAGTTATAGGAAACTTTGTTGTGTTAATAAAGACGGTCCTTGACTTTCTTTAGATTCAGTTTTGCAGAAGGGGTAGGGGAGTGAAAAGACAGAGAGAGTGAATGATGTGAGTATTCTAAAATCTCAACTTTTCAGGATAAACAGAACTGATGTTCCTAAACTCCTCTAGATTAAAAAGGAAGAGTAATGTCTAACCTTTTGGATATTGTGGTACTACCATTTGTTCTCCTTTCCCTTTCCCCTTGAAATAATATTTATTTTTTTTAAATAAAAGTGAATTAATGATAAGTTTTGTGGTGAGAACTTTATAATTCTCATTTTGAAATTGTTGGAGACATCATGAGTGTTACAAAGCCAAGACTGAGGATCACTGTGCTACTAGGTAAGGTGTCATTGAAGTGGTTAAAATTTAGAAGGTAGGTTCACCAAACCTAATGTTCTCATAGATCCACTTATATTTATATTATGTCTTTTTGAATTACATACATTTAAAAAATAATAGTACAACTTGGTGCCTATGTTGTGTTTGGTTCAGCTGTACACACGGTTGGGCCAAGTTGTCGTCTTTCGGGGATCTTTTGGTTATAGGAGGGGATTGACACTCTGGATGTTAAGGAGTACTTGATATAGTACTTATTACAGAATTGAAAATTATAGCTAAAACCAACCTGTTTCTGTGTTGTAGCAATGTTTCTTTTAAGTTAGCAGGGGGTGTTTTACTTTAAAGGAATTAAACTCTTAACTCCATTATGGCAGAGCCCTTGCCTGTCGCATTCACCACTGTATCCTCAGACTAGCAGAATGAATGAGTGTTGCTGTAAAACATATAAGATATTCCCTCATTGTCAGTCTCCATCTACCCTTCTAGCAAATTTTATTTAGTCTCTATAATCAGAAATTTTAATGTGAGAATACACAGCCACAGTAGTTTTGTGTGAAGCATGTTTTAAAAAGTTTATTCCAGAGAAATTTATGTCAGAAATTACACTTATAATTATCTATGAAGAAACTTATCTGTTTAGAATTTTGCCTGTAGAATTTTTTTTTTTTTGATTCATAAATGAAATCGTTCTGCAGGTTTATCTTACATGGAAAGAGACAAGGGGGGAAGATTAATGAGCAACAGCAAATTACAGAGAAGCAGGAGACATCTATCATATGTGGAACTATAGCTTTATTATTAACTGTCAGGGTTGTTACACTAATAACTTTTAAAAATTTTTATTAAGGGATTTTACCTACTTGAATTCCCAAATAAATTGTTTTTGTTCTTTTATTCATGGAAAATAAAACTTGATTTTTTAAAAATTAAGAATACTTTTTGTGCTTCTAAATTGTTTACACAATTGTTCTAAAAATTCACAAAATTATAAAAATATTCATGTTTACAAAAAGAGTTATTTTGCATCATGTTTTATCTTTGAATCATAGCCAGTGTTTTTTTAAGTGCTATATACTTTGTAGCACAGAATTAGATTTATATTTTTAAAAAGCACATAGACTAGTATGCTTCTAAATGATAGGAAATATTGGTGATCCCAGGATATGTGTAAGTTTTTTCTTTGATGGCTGACAATTTATATTGAGTAATTGTTTTATAGTGGCAATTTAGCTGTGTAATCTAATATAAATTTAAATGCATTCATTGTAATAGCATATTTCATCTTTCTTGTCTTATTTTCTAATTGAAGAGAAGGGGCAAAAGCTAAGTTTGTATGGTATTTAAATTCACTTGGATATAGTACTCAAGCATATTAGTCAATTTTTATCAGAAAAGATGCACTAAAGTTTTCCTGTTAAGGTTTTAAGGTTATTGGTTGGAAAAGAGTTTTGAAAATATCTTTTTTGCCCCTATTTCCCCTATATACCTTCTTGAAGTTTCTCTAAAATAGATTTTAAATGCCAATTAGGAGGTTGAGTATATTAAAATAAAAGCAAATGCAACAAAAATGGCCTCACCTTATGGTAGTTAGACTTTTGAGAGAATAAGTGGAACCTTTGCTCTGAGCATGGCTTTGAGAAAGGTATTCATCTTAATGAACACATTAATTAGAACCATAACTATTTATAAGATAATTAGAAACGAAGCTTGGTAAACTGAGCTTTTCCTGCAATTAATGGAGGATTAATTACTGGAGGTAATGAAGTGGATTTTTAAATGCATTAAGGTGAAGTACAGAGATGAGCAAGGCTTTGTGATAGTTGCATAATTATTTCAGGCTGTTTGAGCATAGCTCATATGAGATCGTTAATAAGCATCATTGCATCGTTATGTATGCACTTAAAAAGACTTACCACCAAAATGACTGCCTAATTATTTCTAATTGGCAGGACTCTGTGTAGTCATTGAGCTGTTTGTAGCCATTTTAAGGTTCATTTAACTATCCTTGGGGCCATGTGATAGATGGAAAAAGCTTCAACTACATGCTGGCCTTGGCTGGCGCCGTTAATCAATTTTGGTGGGCTTCAGTTTAAATGCATTTGCTCATGCAGAGGTCAAAACCTGAAGTAGTCCAAGCAAAGTTTTGCTTTTTGAAGCCACTTGACTGTATTCATTAGCAATTAGTAAAATAATTGTGTCTGTCACTATATTTGGATTTCCATATGACTTGGTATTCTTTTATCGCTGTCCCTTCTTATTCCATATTTGCTACACTGGAAACCAAATATTCTTCCAACAAACCCTTTTAACGACTTCAGTGTACTGGCATATGTTACGATATACTACCTTTCTTCATTCATTTGTTAGCTTAAACAGTGTAGTACATTTCAACACAATCATCTAATTTGCTCCTGATTGATTGCTGGTGAAAGTTTCTACCAAAGGACAACATTTTAGGGCTTTTAAGGACATCTCTAAGGAATTAGTCATTAAGCATTAAGAGAGGAAGTAAGAAGTAGATTGAATTTTGACATTTACCAGAATTTTGTAGCTAGAAGCATCTATATCTAAGATGTTGAAAGCAAAAAATATCTATGTATTTTTTTCCCACTCCCCTGCCCCAGAGGCACATGATGCAAGCAGGTTGTGTGAGGGGGACAAGCGGTGTAATGTCTACACTTCTTTTTAAGGCTCCTTCTTAAGTAAGTATATTACTAATCTAGTGCTTTTATGGAATTAATTTAGGAATGTTTGAATGTTAATTTCAAATGATATATCTTTGTTTATAATATTATTGATATAAAGTTTTTAAATCTTTATTAGATTTAATGTGACATCCCATTAGCTAAGCATCTGTAAAGGTTTTCAATGAGCTTGTTGTCTTGTTACACATAATCATAACCATCTGTGGGATGTTGTCAAGGTATATATGCCATTAGAGTGGTTTAGAAAAACAGTGGTGAAGCAAATTGTAGGCTAATAAAATAAAGGTCAGTTTATACCCTTTGTTATGAAAAATGTGGTTTTAATCATTTCCTTAATGTTAATGCTTAAGGTTAAAATTATTTATGCAGAATATTTTAAGGGATTGCCAACTTTATTGAAACTAGATGTGTGTATTTGGTTCCCTTAACAGTTTCATTATTCAAGAATTTGGGGGTTTAAATGTCAATCAGGCTGTGCATATTTCTTAGGAACTGACTTAATTACTGTGGATTTTAGTCTATTGTTTCAGTATTTAGAAACAATGTATTGAACTACTTAATCTCTCAGATAAATCAACCTGTCCTCTGCTAGAATTATGAACTTCTTTTTGGTTTTTTAATAATGCCTTTTGAGTATTTTTAACACATTTTAAGAGAAAGAGGAAACAAAGCTAGCAAATGGCTTGCTTGTTTACAATAAGTGTATTAAATTTTACAAACTTAGACTGTATCTTAATAGAATTTGTTTTGTGTTTGGTTATTAGGAAATGCCAATCTGTTTTTAAAGCATAGAATAAAAGAAAAAGAACAATTTGAAGATTGGGATAGAATACCCTTTTTATGTAATTAGAAATTCACAGTCTATACATTGATCAAATTGTCGCAATTGTTTTAGCCCTTTGACATTGTAAATTGAAATTTTAGATCTTGAATAAGGGCAAAATGTTAATGTTTCACTTCAAGTAAATCCTATTTAATTTTTATAAGTGTGAAGAATGTGTTTATGAAAGTGCTATCAATAGTGTTCTAGAAAAGTGGAGCAGTTTTTTAACATTGTTGGCTTTAAATCTGCATATTGAGGTACACTGAAATGCAGTTTTATAATTTTACTCAGTAGATGTATTGATATTTGCTAATTATAACATTATGAAAGGGAAAATATTACTGTAGGATTCCTATATACTTCAGTTTCTTCAAGAGCATAGACATAATCAAGGCAACCATGCACATTGGGGCATGCCCTCATTTGCTAGTTTTTGGAACTGTGATACAACTATGTCAAGAAACCCTGGTTATCGTACTGGAAGATAAGAAACTACTAGAGCAGAGAGAGGTGCGATGTCCAAGCTGAGTTCCCCTAAACTTATGAATCTACCTACTGTCAGACATGTGAGTGAGGCTATCCTAGACCAGGGGTTAGCGAACTAGAGTTTACTGGCTTGCTGCCTGTTTTTGTAAATAAAATTTTACTGGGACACAGCCACACTCATTTGTTTACGTTTTGTCTGTGGCTGCTTTCCTGCTACAATGGTGAAGTCTAGTAGCTGCTACAGAGACCTCATGGCCTGCAAGCCTAAAAGTTTTACTATCTGTCCCATTAAGAAAAAATTTGCTGATCATTGTCTTAGACCATCCACCCACACCCAAGCCATCAGGTGACCCAGCTGATCGCACTGACTACTGAGATTAATTGCCATCTGAGACCAGATAAAACTAGCTGATCTAGAAAATTGTGAGAAATAATAAGTGTTTGTTGTTTTAAGCTTCTAAGTTTGGGGTACTTTATTATGCAACAAAAAATTAACTGATATAAACTGAAGTGGTTTTTCCATATGATTTGTTTAATCACTCAAATTTTGGCATTTGTATGAAAGCATCTCATAATTTTTATCATTTTTATTATAGATTTTTAAAAACTTTGGCAAAGTTTTTTCATAAATTTTTTATTCAAACTATGAGCATAGTTTGAAAAGGGTTTATTTTATTAATTGATTACTATTCATTTAAATTGTAGTGTTTGCAATTTCGATTATCATTTTTCGTACAAGTGCCTCAGGATTTTTTATCTAGGTAATAACCACATTTAATTTCTTGGCTGTACAACTTGTAACTAGTTTATTAGTTACATATTAGAGGAAATACCAAGTAGGCAAGACAAAAATGTTTTGGGGTGCTTTATTGCAGGGATTCCCAATCCCTGGTCTGTGGCCTGGTACTAACTGGGCCGCACAGCAGGAGGTGAGTGAGCGAAGCTTCACCTGCTGCTCCCCATCACTTGCATTACTGCCTGAACCCTAACACCTCACCCCCACACCCCCATCCGTGGAAAAATTGTCTTCCATGAAACTGGTCCCTGGTGCCACAAAGGTTGGGGACCACTGCTTTATTGGATTTCTTGCATAACTAATGTGAGCATTTGAAGACATTTTCTTTAAACTTATCCTATTTTAAAAGTATTGCTACCATATTTTTGTTCTGATTGCCATTTTTAAAATATATTTGAGAAGATTGAGAATTACATTCTGAGAGAAACTTGGCTTTAGCCTCACATGCTTCTCTTGATTTACCTAATGAATGGGGTGGGTTTATTCCTACTGTTCTGACTCTAGTCTTTTTCATTATGAGCCTCATTTTCTATAGAGAATGCTACTCTGTCTCCATGTGGGTTGACTATTACAGTATAGGTCTCTGTACCTACAGTAGTCACATGAAATAGTTGCCCACCAGGTACTTGTCAGAAGATATAATCTCAAACTCAGTGCAGTGCAGAACCTTTCAAAAGCTTTGCCAGGAAGAACCATATTATGGAGGAATTCTTGAAGGATATAGTATCTGTTTCTTTTTTAGTTTAAAATCCACCCCTTATTTAAGCCTGAATCTTATATCTGGACTCATCATATTGACCTTCTCTGGAATTGATTTAACTGATTGTCTTTTGGCATGTGGCCTATATTTAAGGAAGTTATTGCAAATTGCTCTGTGAAATTCATTAGATGATTTTAAGAATGATCTCAGGGTCAAGAATAGTTGTATCTGATTTGATAACCTGGTTTGTGTTTCCTCTATGAACATTATGTTCTTCCTTCTTTTAAGTTAGCTGTTGGAAAGTTGAAGCCATATTTTTGGTCTAATTCTAGCAAATCTAGGGCCTTATGTTCCTATTTGCATATTAACCTCTTTCCTGTTTCTGTTTAATTTTTCTTCTCTTTTCCTTTGTTCTTTCTTGTTCTCCCTATTAAAGTTTTATTTTACTTTATTTTTTGTATATATATATATATATATATATACACACACACATACACAGTATATATATAATTTTTGGAACAATGTGTGAGGGTATAAATAAGAAATTATACATATGATGTCCTTTGGTGCTTGAAGGATATATAGTGTATCAAACTTGAAAAGATAGGAGTCCACTTAGCCTATCTCTTTCACTGATAGCAATGAAACCTTTTGGACAGAATGCTAAAAGAAGCTACTTTATGGCTTGGAAACAATAGCAGGTAGATTGAAGAAGATAGCCAAAACTTGAAGATGACCCATATGTGCTGAATTGCTCATTTTTGTTTCTTTTTTACTGTCCCAGATTTGACCACGGGAAGTCCTCTTTGCAGAACTGCACAGTGGGCAGCAGCAGCAAAAACTCTTAGAGAAATCTCTTATTTCTGGCTAGAAGAAGGGAAAAGTAGACCCCATGAGCCAGGGACTGTTTGGTTTTAGTTTTTTTGATTTTTTTTTTTTTCCCTTTTTCCCTTTTTCCTCTCCTGGCACTGACCTAAGGACAGCCCCAGATATGGCCTTTGGAATCTGTTATTATTTTCTTCATCTTTTCTCGCATTGCTTTATTTGCCTTAAGAGAAACACTATTCATGCAAAACTGCATGATGGCAGCACAGGCAGCTAAAACTCCAAGAAAAACTCTATCTTTCTTGCCAGAGGACTGGAAAAAGGAGCTCCTGGGAGCTGAAGAGTATGGAGGTAATATCAGAAAGGAGAGAACAGGAGAAAGAGATCCTCTTATTCTGTGTATGGCTGGCACAAGGTGTGGGCTTACCTCTTAGGTGCACATGCATGCACAGACTGAAAGCAACATAACAAAACCTTTGAAAACTGAACTTACATTGGAACCACAAACCACAGAAAGTGAGGCAGAACTTTTGATCTAAACCTAACCAGGTTAATTGCCTGCTAAAACAAACAACAAAATCAACATTCTGCAAAGGGTTTTAACAGGACCCAGAGTTTTGCAACATAATATTCAAAATGTCCAGGATATAGGGCAAAAGTACTCAGCATACAAAGAAGTAGAAAAATGTGACCAGTATTTAATGGAAAAGACAACCAATAGATGCCAACTCCGAAATGAACCAGATGTTGGAATTAAAGTCAGATGAAGACTTTTAACTATGTACGTGAGGTAAAGGTAAACCCTTTTGAAATTAATTGAAAGATAGAATTTCTCAGCAGAGATAGAAACTATAAAAGAGAACCATTTGGAAATTTTAGAACTGAAAAATATAATATCAGAAATAAAAGACTTACTGAATGGGCTCAGTATTAGAATGGAAATAACAAAGAGTCAGTGAGCTTGAACATGGATAAACAAATAATCCAGTCTGAAAAATAATGAGAAAAATATTAAAAAACAATTAATGAAAACCTGGAAACATGTGGAAGTTAACAAAATATCTAACATGCATGTAATTATAGTTCCAGAATGAGAAAAGAGAATCTGACAAAATATATTTCAACAAGTAATGGCCAAAATTTCCCTAATTTTACAAAAGATATACATTTTTAGAATTAAGAAGCTTAGTGAACACCAAATAGGATAAATTCAAAGAAAACCACACCTAGACATATCTTAATGAAACTGCTAAAACATATGAAGGAGAATTGTTTTAACTCTTCATGACGTTACTATTGAACAAAATATTTGTCTTTTTGATAATGTATCTATTGTACTTTGCTACTCAAATATGGATTAATATATTTTATATTGTGCTTAACTGGGAAAAATAAGAAATGAGGAAAAGTGTTTCTTATGCAATTATGAAGATAAAATTTTAAAGAACTTTTGCATGTTGTATTGAGTGAGACAGTAAAGGAAAATAAATATTTTTCTTTCCTCCAGTACATCTTTCCTCCAAACTTATTCAGAGTTAGCTGGTAGTTGGTTGATTTAATTGAATGCTCTAGGTTAAAAAGGTTAATTAGCATATGTTTATTCACATTTTAATTCAGGGAATGTGTTTCTGAGCCATTGAAAAGTTCCTAAAATTAAATAGTTATTCATAGGTTGTCATCTTTTAAGATGTTTAATCTATTTTTTTTAGTGTTAAAGATGATTAGTAGTCTTCAGTTGCAATTGATTAATTATTTTAACACTTTGAGGTTAGCATAAATATATTTGATAGGTGGGGCCAGAGCATATGGATCATTTTCTTATGACTCCGTCCTTCAGTGTTTATTCAGTTTTCCTAGCTGTGCAGAATCTGATGCTTTAACAAAGTAGGTACATGCTTCTCATTAAATATGAATTTGAAATTGTATTTATTTTTGATAAATATAACCTTAAAATATAACTGCTATTTTAAGGTTAACCTCAAGTTCTATATTCTCTATAAAGCCTTCCCTGACTACCCATGCTTACTTCCTATTCAGATTTTTTATGTATATAAAACATCACTGAATATACATTAAGAATTTAACAAGAAAGTTAAATATAAATTTACCATATGAAACAGCACCATATGAACTCACTCTTAGGGATCTGCCCAAGAGAAATGAAAACATATATTCACACAAATACTTGCATATGAATATTCTCAGCAGCATTATTTTTTATAGTCTAAAAGTGGAAATAACCCAAATGATCACCAACTGATGAATGGATAAAAAATGTGGTATAGTCATACAGTGGAATATTATTCAACAATGAAAAGGTACAAGCCCTTGGTATCTGCTGTGACTTGGATGGACCTCAAAAACATTATGCTAAGTGAAAGAAACCAGATACAAGAGATCACGTATTGTATGATTCCATTTATATGAAATGTCCAGAAAAGGCAAATTTGTAAAGACAGAACATAGATTAGTGATTGCCTAAAGTGGGGTGGGGGCTGGGGATTAACAGTAAATAAGTATGAGGGATCTTTTGGGGTGATGAAACGTTCTAAAGCTGATTTATGGTGGTGGTTGCACAACTTGGTAAAATTACCAAAAGGCCAATGAATTGTACACATAAAGTGGATGAACTTTATAATATGTAAAATGTCTCAATAAAATGATTAAAAAAGCAAAACAAAACCCAAGAGTGTGAGATAGTGTATTTATCTCTCCATTGGCATTGTAGCCACAAGACTTAATGCTTGGCATTTTGACAGATGCTTAAAAAAGGGTTGATTTAAGTTTTAAGTAGTTGAGCTTTCAAAATTAACCTGAGCCTAGTACCTAGGAAAATATTCCAGAAAGATGAGGCCCCATAAGATGAAGTTTATTTAATTAAAGCTTTTTATTCATATCAGATAACAGATAAAAGTGCAGAAGGCATAAGTGTTGAACTCAATAAATTATCACAAAAAGCATATCTGTTTAAATAGTACTGAGGCCGAGAAACAGAATATTAAGAATACCCTTGAATCCCTGCTTATATTTCAGCTTAATGCTAAACTATTTTCCAAAGTGTTTTATACTCATTTAAATTCCCACTGGTGATGTATGAGTGTTGCTGGTGTTCCACATCCCTACCAGCATTTAATATTATCTGTTATTTTAATGTAACCGTTTTGGTGGATAAGTAGTGGTATCTCTGTAGGTTTTAATTTTATTCCCCTGTTGACTAATGAAATTCAGCACAGTTTATGCATTTATTGGCCATTTGGATATTCTCTTTTATGAAATGCCTATTTAAATCTCTTATCTATTTTTTCTATATTAGAAGGTTGCTCTCAGTGATTTGTAGCAGTTTTTAAGTTTTTCTTTTTAATGTATTCTGGTTATCAGCTCTTTGTTAATATGTATCTCAAATGTCTTCTTCCACTCTCTGGCTTGTCTTTTTACTCTTAAAATGGTCTTTTGATGTTCAGTACTTCCTAACTTTAATGTAGCTTTCCTTCCTGGGTGGTTAGTACTTTCTGTGTCTTTTTTCAAGAAATTGTTGCCTATCCCAACATCATGAAAAAATTTCTTAGAAAATCTATTGTACCTTCAACATTTAAATCTGGAAATTATTTTTATGTGTGATAGTATGGTGTGAAGATTTTTGTTTTTGCTTTTGTTTTTTAATAATATAATTGCTATTAAGTATATTGGAGTATAATTGCTTCACAATACTGTGTTAGTTTCTGTTGCACAATAAAGCAAATCAGCCATGTGCATACATATGTCCCTATATCCCATCCCTCTAGAGCCTCCCTCCCATCCTCCCTATCCCACCCTTCTAGGTCCTCTCAAAGCCCTGAGCTGATCTCCCTCTGCTATGCTGCTGCTTTCCCACCAGCCAACTGTTTTACATTCGGTAGTGTATATATGTTGATGCTACTCTCACATTGCCCCAGCTTTCCCCTCCCACCCCATGTTCTCAAGTCCATTCTCTATGTCTACCTCTTTATTCCTGCCCTGCAACTAGGTTCATCAGTAATATTTTTTTTCTTATTTTTTTTAGATTCCATATATATGTGTTAGCATATAATATTTGTTTTTCTCTTTCTGACTTACTTCACTCTGTATGACAGACACTAGGTCCATCACCTCACTACAGATAACTCAGTTTCGTTCCTTTTTCTGGCTGAGTAATATTCCATTGTATATATGTGCCACATCTTCTTTATCCATGCATCTGTTGATGGACATTTAGGTTGGTTCCATGTCCTGGCTATTATAAATAGTGCTGCAGTGAACATTGTGGTACATGTCTCTTTGAACTATGGTTTTCTCAGGGTATATGCCCAGTAGTGGGATTGTGGGGTCATATGGTAGTTCTATTTTTAGTTTTTTTTTTTTTTTTTTTTTTCGGTATGTGGGCCTCTCACTGTTGTGGCCTCTCCCATTGCGGAGCACAGGCTCCAGACGTGCAGGCTCAGCGGCCATGACTCGTGGGCCTAGCCACTCTGTGGCATGTGGGATCTTCCCGGACCGGGGCACGGACCCGTGTCCCCTGCATCAGCAGGCAGACTCTCAACCACTGCACCACCAAGGAAGCCCTATTTTTAGTTTTTTAAGGAAGCTTCATACTGTTTTCCATAGTAGTTGTATCAATTTACATTCCCACGAACAGTGCAGAAGGGTTCCCTTTTTACCACACCCTTTCCAGCATTTATTGTTTCTAGATTTTTTGATAATGGCCATTATGACCGGTGTGAAGTGATACCTCATTCTAGTTTTGATTTACATTTCTCTAATAATTAGTGATGTTGCGCATCTTTTCATGTGCCTCTTGGCCATCTGTATGTCTTCCTTGGTGAAATGTCTATTTCGGTCTTCCGCCTATTTTTTAACTATTGTTTGTTTTTATGATATTGAGCTCCATGAGCTGTTTGTATATTTTGGAGATTAATCCTTTGTTATTTCATTTGCAAATATTTTCTCCTATTCTGAGGGTGGTCATTTTGTGTTGTTTATGGTTTCTTTTCCTGTGCAAGAGCATTTAAGTTTATTTAAGTCCCATTTGTTTATTTTTGTTTTTATTTCCATTACTCTAGGATGTGGGTCAAAAAAGAGCTTGCTGTGGTTTATGTCAAAGAGTGTTTTACCTATGTCTTCCTCTAAGAGTTTTATAGTGTCTGGTCTTACATTTAAGTCTGTAATCCATTTGGAGTTTATTTTTGTGTATGGTGTTAGGTAGTGTTCTAATTTCATTCTTTTACATGTAGCTGTCCAGTTTTTCCAGCATCACTTTATTGAAGAGGCTGTCTTTTCTCCATTGTATGTTCTTGCCTCCTTTGTTATAAATTAGGTGCCCATATGTGCATGGGTTTATCTCTGGGCATTCTGTCCTGTACCATTGATCTATATTTCTGTTTTTGTGCCAGTACCATACTGTCTTGACTACTGTAGCTTTGCGGTATACTTTGAAGTTGGGGAGCCTGATTACTCCAACTCCGTTTTTCTTTCTCAAGATTGCTTTGGATATTCGGGGTCTTGTGTTTCCATACAAATTGTAAAATTTTTTGTTCTAATTCTGTGAAGAATGCCATTGGTAGCTTGATAGGGATTGCATTGGATCTGTAGATTGTTTTGGGTAGTATAGTCATTTTCACAATGTTGATTCTTCCAATCCAAGAACATGGTATATTTCTCCATCTGTTTATGTCATCTTAGATTTCTTTCATCAGTGTTTTATAGTTTTCTGTGTACAAGTCTTTCACCTCCTTAGGCAGGTTTATTCCTAGGTATTTTATCCTTTTTGTTGCAGTGGTAAATGGGAGTGTTTCCTTAATTTCTCTTCTGATTTTTCATTGTAGGTATATGCGAATGCCAGAGATTTCTGTGCATTAATTTTGTATCCTGCAACCTTACCAAATTTATTGATTAGTTCTAGTAGTTTTCTGCGCGCATCATTAGGATTTTTCATGTGTAGTGTCATGTCATCAGCAAACAGTAACAGTTTTACTCCTTCTTTTCCAATTTGGATTCCTTTCATTTCTTTTTTTTCTCTGATTGCTGTGGCTCGGACTTCCAAAACTGTGTTGAGTCAGAGTGGTGAGAGTGGGCATCCTTGTCTTGCTCCTGATCTTAGTGGAAATGCTTCCAGTTTTTCACCTTTGAGTATGATGCTTGCTGTGGGTTTGTCATATATGTCCTTTATTATGTTGAGGTAGTTTCCCTATATGCCCATTTTCTGGAGAGTTTTCATCATAAATGGGTGTTGAATTTTGTCAAAAGCTTTTCTGCATGTATTGAGATGATCATTTGGTTTCTGTTCCTTAATTTGTTAATGTGGTATAGCACATTGATTGATTTGCGTATGTGGAAGAATCCTTGCATTCCTGGGATTAATCCCACTTCATCATGGTGTATGATCCTTTTAATGTGCTGTTGGATTCTGTTTGCTAGTATTTTGTTCAGGATTTTTGCATCTGTGTTCATTAGTGATATTGGTCTATAATTTTCTTTTTTTTGATATCTTTTTCTGGTTTTGGTATTAGGTATTTGGTATTAGGGTGATGCCCATTCTGCTTTGTAGAATGAATTTGGGAGTGTTTCTCCCTCTGCAGCTTTTGGAAGAGTTTGAGAAGGATTGGTGTTAGCTCTTCTTTCAATGTTTGATAGAATTCGCCTGAGAAGCCATCTGGTCCTGGACTTCTGTTTGTTGGAAGATTTTTAATTACAGTTTCAATTTCATTACTTGTGATAGGTCTGTTTATATTTTCTAATTCTTCCTAGTTCACTCTTGGAAAATTGTACCTTTCCAAGAATTTGTCCGTTTCTTCGTGGTTGTCCATTTTATTGGCATATAGTTGTTCGTAGTAGTCTCTCATAATCCTTTATTTCTGTGGTGTCAGTTATGATTTCTCCTTTTTCATTTCTAATTTTATTGATTTGCATCCTCTCCCTTTTTTTCTTGATGAGTCTGGCTAATGGTTTACCAATTTTGTTTATCTTCTCAAAGAACCAGCTTTTAGTTTTATTGATCTTTGCTATTGTTTCCTTCATTTCTATTTTATTTATTTCTGCTGTGATTTTTATGATTTCTTTCCTTCTACTGACTTTGGGTTTTCTTTGTTCTTCTTTCTCTAGTTTTAAGTGTATGGTTAGATTGTTTACTTGAGATTTTTCTTGTTTCTTGAGGTGAGATTGAAGTGCTATAAATTTCCCTCTTAGAACTGCTTTTGCTGAGTCCCGTTGATTTTGGGTTGTCATGTTTTGTTTGTCATTTGCTTCTATGTATTTTTTAATTTCTTTGATTTCTTCAGTGATCTCTTGGTTATTTAGTAGAGCACTGTTTAGCCTCCCTGTATTTGTGTTTTTTACAGCTTTTTTCCTGTAATTGGGTTCCAGTCTCATAGCATTGTGGTCAGAAAAGATGCTTGATATGATTTCAATTTTCTTAAATTTTCTGAGGCTTGACTTGTAACCCAAGATGTGATCTGTCCTGGAGAATGTGCTGTGTTCACTTGATAAGAAAGTGTATTCTACCACTTTTGGGTGGGATGTTCTATAAATATTAGTTAAATCTATCTGGTCTATTGTGTCATTTAAAGCTTGTGTTTCCTTATTTATTTTCTGTTTGGATGATCCGTCCATTGGTGTAAGTGGGGTGTTAAAGTCCTCTACTGTTCTTGTGTTAATGTTGATTTCCCCTTTCATGGTTGTTAGCATTTGCCTTATTTATTGAGGTGCTCGTATGTTGTGTGTATAAACATTTATAATTGTTATATCTTCTTCTTGGGTTGATCCTTTGATCATTATGTAGTGTCCCTCCTTATCTCTTGTAACATTCTTTATTTTAAAGTCTATTTTATCTGATACAAGTATTGCTACTCCAGCTTTCTTTTGATTTCCATTTGCATGGAATATCTTTTTCCATCCCTTCACTTTCAGTCTGTATGTGTCCCTAGGTCTGAAGTGGATCTCTTCTAGACAGCATATGTATGGGTCTTGTTTTTGTATCCATTCAGCCAGTTTATGTCTTTTGGTTGGGGCATTTAATCCATTTATATTCAAGGTTATTATTGATATGTATGTTCCTATTACCATTTTCTTAATTGTTTTGAGTTTTTTTTCTTTTTTTTTTTTTTTTTGCGGTAAGTGGGCCTCTCACTGTTGTTGCCTCTCCCGTTGTGGAGCACAGGCTCCGGACGCGCAGGCTCAATGGCCACGGCTCACGGGCCTAGCTGCTCCGCAGCATGTGGAATCTTCCCGGACCGGGGCATGTACCCATGTCCCCTGCATCGGCAGGCGGACTCTCAACCACTGTGCCACCAGGGAAGCCCCTTGAGTTTGTTTTTGTGGGTGTTTTTCTTCTTTTGTGTTTCCTGCCTGGAGACGTTGCTTTAGCATTTGTTGTAAAGCTGGTTTGGTGGTGCTGAATTCTCTTAGCTTTTGCTAGTCTGAAAAGCTTTTGATTTCTCCATCAAATCTGAATGAGATCCTTGCTGGGTAGAGTAACCTTGGTTGTGGGTTTTTCTCTTTCATCACTTTAAGTATATCATGGCACTCCCTTCTGGCCTGCGGAGTTTCTGCTGAAAAATCAGCTGATAACCTTATGGGGATTCCCTTGTATGTTATTTGTTGCTTTACCCTTGCTGCTTTTAATATTTTTAATATTTTTTCTTTGAATTTAATTTTTGTTAGTTTGATTAATACGTGTCTTGGTGTGTTTATCCTGTATGTGACTCTCTTTGCTTCGTGGACTTGATTGACAATTTCCTTTCCCATGTTAGGGAAGTTTTCGACTATAATCTCTTCAAATATTTTCTCAGACCCTTTCTTTTTCTGTTCTTCTCTGGGACACCTATAATTCAAATGTTGGTGTGTTTAGTGTTGTCCCAGAGATCTCTGAGATTGTCTTCAATTCTTTTCATTCTTTTTTCTTTATTCTGCTCCTTAGCAGTGATTTCCACCATTATGTCTTCTAGCTCAGTTATTCGTTGTTCTGCCTCAATTATTCTGTTATTGATTCCTTCTAGTGTATTTTTCATTTCAGTTATTATGTTGTTCATCTCTGTTTGTTTGTTTTAGTTCTTCTAGATCTTGGTTAAACATTTCTTGTATTTTCTCAGTCCGTGTCTCCATCCTATTTTCGAGATTCTGGATCATCTTTACTATCATTACTGTGAATTGTTTTTCAGGTAGATTGCCTGTTTCCTCTTCATTTATTTGTTTGGATTTTACCTTGCTCTTTCATCTGTAACATATTTTTTTGTTGTCTCTTTTTTTTTTTTTTTTTATGGGTGGGATTGTGTTTCTGTCTTACTGGTTGTTTGGCCTGAGGCTTCCAACACTGGAATTTGTAGACTACTGGGTAGAGGTGGGTTTTGGTGCTGAGATGAGGAACTCCATGAAACCTCACTCCGATGAATATTGCCTGGGGTCTGAGGTTCTCTGTTAGTTCAGTGGTTTGGACTCGGAGCTCCCACTGCAGGAGCTTCAGCCCCACCAATGGCTCATGAACGAATATTCTGCAAGCTGCGTGGGATGGCAAAAAAAAAAAACAATAGAGAACAATAACAAAGTAAAAATGAAAATTAGAGTAGGAAACTAACAGATATGTTAGAAAGAATATAAAAATAAAAATATAGATGAATCAACAACTGGAAGGTACATCAGTACCAGAATAGTAAAAAAGAGGAGGGAAAAGAAAAAAAAAAAAGAAAGAAAGAATAAAAAGGGCAGAAAAGGCCTTGGCTGTGGAGGGCAGGGCCTGAGCCAGGGGCGAGGTTTGGATGGTGGGCGGGGCCTATGCTTAGGACCCACAAGGCTGGAAAAGGCCCTGGGGGTGTGGGGGGTAGGGCTTAGGCTCAAGGAACTGATGGGGCCCAGGCATGGCCCCGACCCCTGGTCTCAGAGGGCAGGGGACCTCACCTGGGAGCCCAGCAGGCTTCCTGTGCTCAAATGGGCAGGGCAAACGTGCTCCTCTCCTCTCCTGCTCCTCCAGTCTGGGAGGGCCCCTACTCCCTGCAACTCCTGATCTCCCCGGCCTCCCTCCTATGTCCCCAGGACCAGTGCGGCTGGGGAGGTGGGGGCCTTGGAGGGCAGGGGACCGGCCTGGGAGCTCAGCAGGCTCCCTGGTTCCAAGTGGGTGGGGCAGACTCCCTCTTGCTCCTCCCGGATGGCTTCTCCCCCTGCCTCTGCTGATCTCCCCAGCCTCAGGGGCCCTGATCCTATCTGGCCTCCACTTCTCCTCCCCACTCAGTCCCCCCACATCCTATCTGCCGGTTCACGTGGGGGTTCCTCCCATTTCCTTGGGCATCAGAGTCCTTCACCAGCAGCCGGCAGGCACCCTAGTTGTGGGGAGATGCTAACTCTGTATCTTCCCACACTGCCATCTTGACTCCCTTGTTTTTGTTTTTTAATGGTCATCTAATTGTTGACTTAGTACTGCTTATTGAAAAGACTTTCCTTTTTTCACTGTGTGTTAGAGCTCTTAATCAAGTGTCCATATATGCATGGGGCTTATGAATTCTCTGTTCTGTTCCATTGATTTATTTATCCTTACACTAATACCATACTATGTTAATTACTGTTGCTTAAATCAAATCTTGGTATCAGGTAAATCCTTCTACCTAGTTCTTTTTCCATAAGCGTATATTGGCTAATTTTGACCATTTATATATCTATATAATTTTTCGAATCATCTTGCCTATTTCTAAAAAAAAAAAAAAGAAAAGAAAGGAAAAAAAAAAGAAAATGCTGGGATTTTGATTGGGATTTTATTGATTCTGTAAGTCAATATAGAGAGAATTGACATCTGATTCTCTGTTTTTATGTGGGTCAAAAGTTTGTTCATTTAATTTAATTTTTCAGGTTTTTTCACAGGGGGTTGTTTCTAACACCTTATCTTTTTGGTATCATAGATTCTGCTGTGATGCTACCTTTCCCGTTCTTGATAGTATTTATGTAAGGCTTCTCTCTATTTTTATTGATCAGTCTCACCAAGGATTCATCAATTTTCTTTTGGTTTTACTGACCTTTCTCTTGTTTATTTTCTAATCATTAATTTTGGCTTGAATTATTATTTTCTTCCTCTCTCCTTTGAATTTAATTTGCTGTTCGTTTTTTAATAAATTCTTGAGATGGATGCTTAAATTCTTTTTTAAAAATATATCCATTTAAAGCTGTACATTTTTCTCTAAGAACAACTTTAACTGTATCCCATAAATTTCAGGTACTATCATTATAATTTAATTAAGCATATTTTCTTATCTCTATTGTGATGTCTTCTTTGATCCATGGGTTTTTTAAAAGTGCATTTTGCAATTTCTATACATAAAGCTTTTTTTTCTTTTCATTTATCTTTCTGTTATTGTTTTCTAGCATAATTTTATTTTGGTCCTTTACTCAGAGAACATATTCTGAACACTTTCAATCCTTTGACATGCGCTGAGACTGCTTTATGGTCCAACGTATGGCCAATTTTTGTAAATGTTATGTATGTATCTTAAAGGAGTGTGTATATTTCTAGTTATTAGTAGAATTGTTTTCTATATACTGATTAGGTCAAATTTGTTAATTTTGCTCAAATATTCTATTACCTTACTGATCATTTTGTCCATTTGTTCTCAGTTACTGAGATTTATGTGTTATATCTTCTTGCTTTATATTAATGTATCTTGAGGCATGTATTATTATACATGCCTACAAATATAGAATTGTAATTATCTTAAGATTTTTCTCATTATCAAATGTCTGTCTTCTGTTGTAGGAAACGCTTTTGGCCTTAAAATCTAGTTTGTCTGATATGAATATTTTGGTTAGTGTTTGCCTGGTAGATCATTTCCTATCCTTATACTATCAAACTTTCTATGCCCTTGTGTTTTATATGTGTTTCTTGAAAGCAACATTTCATTTTGTTTTTTTTTTCCATTGCTTGGTTTTTAATTGGAATTCTAGCCCTTTATCTGTAATAACTTTGCAAAGTTTTCTCCCAGTTTGAGTCAAACTGTCTTCTATCTAGAATTTTGGTCATAATCCGAGAGCCTTTTCCTATACCCTGGTTATAGGAGAATTCACCCATGTGCTCTTCTAGTACTTTTTTGAGTTTTATTTTTACATTTAGATCTCTGATTCATTTGGAGTTTCTTCCCTGCATGTGGTGTGACGAATATATCTAATTTTATTTTTCTTCCAAATAATCATGCAGTTACCCCTAAATCATTTTTTTAAAGACTGTCTTTACTGCAGTGGTTATCACCTTTATCATATACTAGATTTGTTGTGTAGTTGGGTATATTTCTGGACTTTCTGTTCTATTCCTTTTGTTTGTCTGCGTGTTCATGTGCTGGTACAAGTTCGTTCTAATTATAGAGGCTTTGTAACACGTTTTAATATATAGTACGTCTATTCCCCCTTGAGAATTCTTTGTTTTTTACTGTCCTAGCTATTCTTGGATATTTATTTTTCCATATCTATTTCAGGTTCAGCTGTTTAGGTCCATAAAAGTGCTCATTGGAATTTTTACTGGGATTGCATTAAATTTGTAAAATAGCTTAAAAAACTGACACCTTGATGAAGCTGAGATGGCCTGATGGATGACAAGGAATGTCTTACCATTTGTTTCAGGTTACTCATGTGTGTTTCATGAGTGCTTTACAGTTTTGTTTTTTTTTAAATTAGATTTTGAACATTTTTTGTTATGTCATTCCTCAATATTTATGTTTTAAATTGCTGTTGCAAACTGGAGTTTTTACTCATTATGCCTTCTTACTGGCTATTTGCACGTACCAATGCTATTGATTTTTTAAATAGATCTTTATTGGAGTATAATTGCTTCACAATACTGTGTTAGTTTCTGTTGTGCAACAAAGTGAATCAGCCATATGCATACATATATCCCCATATCCCCTCCCTCTTGAGCCTCTCTCCCACCCTCCCTATCCCACCTTTCTAGGTCATCACAAAGCACCAAGCATATTAATTTTATATCCTGAATTATTTTTGAGATGAGCTGTTCCCTTGATGAATTTTTTTTTGAAATTCTTTTTGAATGGTTTAATTTATATTTTTTCTCTAGGGTTTTCAAGGATAATATCTGCAAATAGAGATAGTTTTATTTCCATTTCATATGCCTCTTATTGTTTTGTCTAGTCCAGTTGCACTGACTAGTACTTCCAGAATAATATGTCTATGTAGTTTTTAAATTGAGCATTTTATTTTGAGATAATTGTGGATTCGTATGCAGATGTAGTAAGTAATGGAGAGATCCCATGTATCCTTTTTCCAGGTACCCCAATGGTAATACCTGTAGTACAATATCAAAAGCAGAATACTGACAATGATACAGCCAAGATAGAGAACCATTATATCACCACAAGATTCCCTCATGTTGCTCAGTTTATTAGTCACATCCACTTTCTTTCCTTTTGCTTGTATCTGCTTCTTAAATCATGACAACCAATATGTTCTTCTTTTCTATGATACTTGTCATTTAAGAATGTTATGTAAATGGAATTGCACAATTTGGAAACTTTGGGATTGGCTTTTTTCATTTAGCATATTTCCCTGGCGATTCATCCTAGTTGTTGCATGCATCAATAATTTGTTCTGTTTATGGCTGGGTAGTATTCCATGGTATGGCTATACCATCATTTGTTTAACTGTTTACCCATTATGTCTGAATTATTTACATGTTTTGGCTATTATGAAAAAAGTTGCTGTGATAATTCATGGAGAGATTTTTGTGTGAACATAAGTCTTCATTTCTGTGGATAAATGCCCCAGAATACAGTTGTAAGATCATAGTAGCTGCATGTTTAATTTTGTAAGAAACTGACAAACTGTTTTCCATACTGATTGTACCATTTTACATTCCAGCTAGTACTGTATGAGCCATCTAGTTTCTCTGTATCCTTGCCAGCATTTGAGGTTGTTACTGTTTTTTAGTTAAGCCTTTCTGATAGGTATATAGTGATATTATGATTGTAATTTTAATTTCCCTAATGGTTAGTGATGTTGAACATCTTTTCATGTGTTTGTTAGCTGTATATTCTCTTTGGTGAAACTTCTGTTAATGTTTTTTGTTTGTTTTCTAATGAAATTTTTACTTTCTGTTTTAAGAATTCTTTATATATTCTAGGTGTTAGTCCTTTGTCAGATATGTGGTTTGCAGATATTTTCCCCGAGTCTGTAGCTTGTCTCTTCATTCTCTTCACATGGTCTTTCACAGAGCAAAAGTTTTAAATTGTGACTATGTCCAGTTTATCAATTTTTCCTTCTATGGATTGTGTTTTTGGTATCAAATCTAAAAACTATTTGCCAAGCACTAGATTCTAAAGTTTTTTCTATTATGTTTGCTTCTAGAAGTTTTACAGTTTTATGTTTTACATTTAAGTCTCTGATCTACTTTGAGTTAATCTTTCTATAAGGTATGAAGTGTAGGTCAGAGTTTTTGTTGTTTTTTTTTTTTTGCCATGTGTGTATTTTTAAAAGCTCCTCAGATGACTGATGAGTGGCCACATTTGAGAATCATTGAAATAGATGATCAACAAAACCATTTCAGGTCCTGAAAGTTTATGAAATGCTCTTCTCAAAATGTATTGAGGAGCACTATATGTTAATTAGGACTCTAAGGACAAGGGAGCAAAATGAATTTGGTGAATGTGGCATAACAAGGAACTTCCTTGGAACTTAATTAGAGTCAGAATTCTGGATACATGAGAGAAACTCCTATCATCTGGGGGAATTGTCTGTATTTGGGAGGGTGTGATGGCAGAGTGATCCCAGAGTGGAGAAGATGCTGCAGATTACAGCTTTTTGTGTACTGAATTACTTTCTCAATTCCTTGCATAAGGTTGGGAATACATGCATTTTTTTGTTTAAAACTAATGATAAAAAGACTTCACTTTATTGAAACTTTATAAGTTTTTCTAGGTGTTCTAGTGTAAATAGTTTATAGTGTTATAACTTATCTGTTAGTTATACATATGGTATTTTATTAGGAAGAAGAGAAAATATCATTAATTTCTAATATTTGATTTAGACACATGGAATATAAATTAGATAACAAATATTTAAGTGAATTTATTAAGGAAAAAATTAAATAGTCATGCAAGATTAGATTGGAAGAAAGGGAAAAATTGAGAAAGTATATGAGTTTAGTCATTTTAAACAAATATTTGTCTTTCTGACAGGTACAGTTCTAGGCACTTGGGATATGTCAGTAAATAAAAGAAATTGCTCTTGTAGAGCTTAATTTCTAGCAAGGAGGATCGTCAATGAACAATAAATATAATAAGTAAATTATATAGATATTAGGTTTAACGCAGTGAAAAAAAAAACAGAACAAGGTGTGGGACATTGGGAGTTGTGCTGGTCGGGGAGAGGTTGGGTTTCAATGTTTAGCAAAGTGGAAAGGATAGAATTTAATGAAAAGATGACATTTTGGCAGAGATTTGAAGGAGATGAGGGAGTGTGAGATGTCCGGCAAACAGTAAGACAGTGGGAAGAGCCGGTGCAAAGGCCATAAGGCAGGAAGGTATCTAGTATGTTTCTATATTTTGAATTTTGTAAGTTAATCACAAATCACTTACAAAGTTCATAATGTCAAACATATAACTGAGACTTAATGAACATAAGCTAATTTTATAAATACATTTTCTTACGGTGGTAGGGCAACTCCTCATCTGGGGTTCATATTGCCTTGTCAGAGGGCCTGAGATTATGAACTTTGTTTTAAATCCCTTCATAACACAGTTTCTTCTTGATGTTCTGAACTCTGGCTTACTCAGGCCCAGACATGAGTACTTAAGGCAGTCCTAGGTTTCCTCAAACTCCCAGAGTTAATATTGTAGCCTGAGTGTAATGGAAAATACTTGGAGAATTTGTGTGGAAACCTTTTTTATTTTCAGCTTCTTTTTGCTCAAATTGAGTGTTTCACTTTCAGGGAAAGAGTGGTTCAAAGAATAATTAGGATTCCTTTTTTTCTGATTTAATAAATTTTGAATACTATTCCTCCTTTAAGGATAGGTATTTCAGCTTTTATTTTTCATGAGTAGCAAGTGGTTTTTTTTTTTTTTAAGGAAGTTCAAGCCCAGTTGTATTCTGTTTTTACTAATGACTTGAGGAATATCAATTATGACATCGTATACTAATGTGTATAGTAATGTAGTTATAGAGTGTGTTTTTAAATAGTAGGCTGTGTGGTCCCACACTATTCTGATTTGATGGTTCCCAGTATCTGATTTTTAAGTCAATTCCATATTGTCCTATATTAAATTGTCAATTGTCTCTGCCTCCAATTCTGGCACTCCCTCCACGTTAATCTGTATTAATGCAGAAAAATGTAAGTAATTTAATGGGAAAATAGCTTACTTTCTACTTAATTATCTGTAAGAAAAGCTCTGTGTGATAATTTGAAGATTTTGAAAATATGTTTCAAGAGAATAAACTGGTTTTTATTTCTTGTTATTTTCAAGGGAATAAACTGGGTTTTAATATTCTTTATTTTTTAACACCAAGTTAAAATGACACTTGCAAAGTTATTTTAAAAAATATGTAACCTCTTTTCTCCTTAATCAGTAGTGAAAAAGGAAATGAATGATGACTTGAAAAAAGAAATACCTTTGTATTATCTGTGTAAGTTGATCTTCTAGTGAACTTATGGTTATTCATTATAATATTGATTTAGTTAGGAAATTATGTTTTTGCTTGTCTTATTTAAAAAGGAAAATAACTTAAAATAGACATAATTATATATTGAAGCCATTTCTTTTTATCAAGGACCTTTGAAAACAAAAGGAATTATATAAAAGTAAAAAGTAAAATGATAATTTATAAGTTTGAGCCTAAAAATCTCTTTTTGGTTTTATTGTTTATAAAAAGCCACACATGCTAGGTACTATTTAGATGGGGTATCGCTTTTAGGTTTACATTTTTTTCTTGTTGATGCTGTTTCCAGTAGTATGCAATCAATTATTTATACTACATCTTGAACTTGAATTTGAGAATACCTTTATCAGATCACTTTGGGAACATGCAGGATAAAGATCCAGAGGGAAAACCAGGAAAATGTATGACTTTTGAATTTTCAATTAACTATAGATGTCCTTTTACATTTCTACCTTGCCTTTGTTTCTTCTTGTATCTTGGAACAACACCTTAAAGACATAGACTCTGTCTCTTTCTAAAAAAATCTCCTTTGTTTCCTATTATACTGTTTATTGTGGGGGAGGGGAACCCCCACTAGGATTTTTTTTTTTTTTTTTTTTTGCATTACGCGGGCCTCTCACTGTTGTGGCCTCTCCCGTTGCGGAGCACAGGCTCCGGACGCACAGGCTCAGCGGCCATGGCTCACAGGCCCAGCCGCTCCGCGGCATGTGGGATCTTCCCGGACTGGGGCACAAACCCGTGTCCCCTGCATCGGCAGGCAGACTCTCAACCACTGTGCCACCAGGGAAGCCCTAGGATTATTTTTAAAGTACTGACACCAAATCAAGAAATAAACATACGCCTTGATTTCAGATATTCTTGCTTCTTGTACCTGAGCATACAATACAGTACAGAATACAATAATGCTGGTTGTATTTTCTTGATCCTGTTCTTAATTTGTTATTTATTTAGTTTTTGGCCGCACTGCGTGGCTTGTGGGATCTTAGTTCCCCGACAAGGGATTGAACCTGGGCCCTCTGCAGTGAAAGCACCATGTCCTAACCACTGTACTGCCAGGGAATTCCCAGATCCTGTTTATAAAATATGGTGACCATTGAGATAAGTTTCATGCCCTAGGTGTCTTGCTTTCTTTGATATTACCATTAAATAAGCCTTTGTTTGGCAATTAAAATATTGACATAAGCAATTTAGAACTTTTTCACAGATTTGGAAGAGAAGCAGAAAACAAGGGAATTGGAATCTAACTTAAAGGCAGCAGAGTGCAATCTGATTTGTAAACTCTCAGTCTGTCCCTCTTAAATTATGTTTCATGTAGTTGCATTGAATGAAGTCTTGCAGCAAATTGCTTGAGGCTTTTTAAAAATAAGTTTTAAAAAACATTTTTAGTAAATAACTTAGAACTAAACTGTTTAGTGTCTTAAGTTCTTTCAGCTTTATAATAATAGAATTTGCTATCTAATAAAAGGATAGTAAGATTTTTCTTCCTATTAGTTTTTATATATTGTGAATAAGGAAGAAATCTTTTAAAGGAAATTTTAATTTAAAAAACCTTTAATTATCGTGAGGTAGAGTGATCTGTATTTTTTCCTCTTTTATTTTTGAACATAAAGTAATTATTATTAATGTTAATTATAAACACAAAGTTATCAGTTATATTTTACGATGATGTTTATTGCTTAAAAAATTTGTTTGATACAGGGATTCCATGAACACTTAAAAATTTTCATGTACAGATTTAACTTTTGCGAATTAGAAAGTGTGTTAAGTTGATATTTTTTTATTTCCAAAAATAGGATGACAAAATTAAAATCCATGTTTAATAATTTAAATTTGTGCAAAACAGCCTTATTTCAAATGAAAGAAAATTTTGAAGTTTAGTGTCTTTGATACCTAAATGGAATGCTACATTATTTAGCTAGGTGAAGAAAGTAAAATTTAAGGTCCTGGTTTACTCAGTTGAGAAGCAAGTACTTTCCTCTCTAACTCTCCCCAGCACATACAGGCAATGCAGGAATTTGCTTCATTGTTCTATTTTAGTTTGGAAAATTATCATTTTCTCTTACAACTATTATTGGTCTTTTAATTAAGGACGATTAAAAACACTTCAGGGACTTCCCTGGTGATGCAATGGTTAAGAATCTACCTGCCAATGCAGGGGACTTGGGTTTGAGCCCTGGTCTGGGAAGATCCCACATGCCGCGGAGCAGCTGAGCCCATGCACCACAATTACTGAGCCTGTGCTCTGGAGCCTGTGAACCACAACTACTGAGCCCATGTGCCACAACCACTGAAGCCTGCACGCCTAAAGCCCGTGCTCCGCAACAAGGGAAACCACTGCAGTGAGAAGCCTGTGCACTGCAACGAAGAGTAGCCGCCGCTTGCTGCAACTAGAGAAAGCCCGCACACAGCAATGACGATCCAATGCAGCCAAAAATAAATAAATTAAAAAATAAATTTATTAAAAAAAAACTTCACCTTTGAAAAAATACCTTATTTTTGTACATTTAAAACTTGAAATGATAAATATAGCCTACCAATGAAATTATTGGCCAGGCAAACATCATTTTAATTTTTTAAATTATATATTCTACTTCTATATTTAAAGTGGTGATTTTAGTGCTAATAAGAACTAACAAGTGTGATCTCATACTTATTATGGGCAACCATGAAAAACCTCATCCAAAAGTTATAAGGTTTAAAATATAATGCTGGTAGCTACCAGCTGCTAAAGAATTTCATTTGCTGATTGTATTCTTTTACTCCTTTGTAATTTAAATGTCTTTATTTAAAAAGTTTGACTTAAGGATATTGTAAAGTATATAGCATTTTAAGATTAGATGGTATCCAGAACATACAGTCCAATGAGTTAGTCCAATGTAATTGGAGGAATTATTAAATGACACTGACCTCATTTCCTTTAGAACAATGAAAATTAATAGTTTCACATTTTATTAGGCTGATATTCCAGATGTAGTGTACATTTAATTAAGTGTAGTTTCCTTTTAGTTATGGTATGTGTATCTGTTTTTTGTCGCAAATTCTTTCTAGTTTTACAGTTTTCCACATGTTTTCTTTCACCATTTATGATTTTTTTCAAAGCAGAACTATAAGGATTTAAATCACTTTAGCATGCAGCAAAACAGTTCCCATTCAAACAATAAACGCCATTTTAAAAGCCTTTAGATCTTCTGTCACTTCATAAATATAAATGTATAAAAACGTTATGCAGTTGTAGTGCCCACCTGCTAATTAAATGCAGATTTTCTCAAACTTACTTAAAATCTGTCTGTTTGTTTCAACTCTGTCTCTGTTCAGAATACACATGGCCCTTGTGAAACTAATTATGCTTATGGAGCAGCTGTTAAATTTAGTGCAACTAATTTTATCCAGTATTTTACATTTTAATTGATTACCTGTGAAGAAATTAGCAAATTAACACTTATTGTACAGTAACTGAATGGTCTTTTATGGTTACTTTCAGATTTAACAAGTGAACCAAGCACTGATGGAATAAAGACATTTCTAGGACTTTTAGACAGTAGAGTTATTGGTGGATCTTGATTATCTGGTGTGAAAATTTAGGAAGACTGATGAGTGATGCCAAGCATCTGTGTGGTTCTGTATCTTAAACATGAGCAGCAGATTGGAAAGTAATGGCTTTTTCACAGAATTTTGGTAACATATGGGCTTATCTGGATCTGAGAAGTCTTTGAAGATCTTTGAACTTGACTAAATGACTTAACCTTTGCCACAGTGGGTGGGTTATATGCTTTTTTAGCAGGGGAGGCATTGGCATTCTGCATATATATATATATATATATATATATATATATATTTGCTTTTTTTTCTTCCCAATTCTACTTTTTAATATCTTCTCTTAAAAATGGGGGGACTAGAGATGATGATTGGGCATTTTTGAAGATTGACATGAGAATTCCAAGATATTTAGTTGACTGGATCTGCTTATAATAAGGTGGGGTTAAATCTTTTGATAATGTTTTAGAAATGAATCTGTATAGATATTTATTTTCTTTTTTATAGGTTTTATTGGAAAATGATACTGCAGTCAGATCTTACTGGCAGTGGGCTGTAGTTGAAAGGACGTGGACAAATGTCGGTTCAGATTTCAGCTCTATCACACATTGGTGCTGTGGCCTCTGAACTTTTCAGAGTTCAGTTTTCTCAAAGCAAAAACCAAACCAAACCAAACCAAAAAAATAACCCAACTTGCCTGCCCCAAAAGCAAGAAAAAAAATTCCCACCAAACACCAAAAGGTGATGACAGTAACAACTATATGTTTAAATACTCTGGAGAATTAAAAGAGATAAAATAGATGAATATAGCTGACATACTTCTTATCATGTAGAAGTCCTTAGTAATAATAGGGGCAAATATTGTGCCCTACAGCATTTTGCTAAAGAGATACACTAAACAAGTATATTATTTTGCATATTTTAGAGCATTAAATGTCAAATAAATGCAGGATTGGCTTTGATTTTTATTTACCAGCTTTGAATTCTGATAATTCAGTTGTAAAACTTGATGCAAGTTTTAGGTCCAAGTAAGTGTATCTGAAATTTTGATAAGAAAGATTCTTCTTCAGTTAGGACACTATGAATAGGGAATTACTGTGTCAGAAATATACAAACAAACCCTGTTTACAAACACTTGGTCTATAGCAACTAGAGGCTTCATCCTCTGCCCCTAGTGAGGACAGTTAACCTTGGTTTTGCAGTTTAAAACACTTGGCAACTTTACTGATCCAGATAGATTTCTCTAAAGTAGATGTAGGATCAAGTATTGACCAAAGCTGAAGAGTATTAACCCACTTAATTTATCTTAGTTAAAATTCAGAATGTGTGTTTTTTCCCCCAAAGAAATAGCATTTTGTTGTTGGGTATATTTGAAATAGTCTTTTAATATAAGGTTTAAGGTATTTTCTGTCAATAGGCTTCTGTGAATTGGATTGAAAAGCCATAGTGATTTTTATGTGTTTCAAATAGCAGACTTATAAATGAAGTTTCAAATAATTTTTTTAGCCTTTGCATGGAGAATTTTAAGCATTCATTAAAACAGAGAATAGTATAATAAACCCTCATGTAGCCATGATCTATCTTCATCAGGTAGTATTTTGTCAATATCAAGGCTTGCTTTTAAGCTTTGTTATTAGGATGGATCCAGAATACCTTTACTCTATGGCTAATTTAGCTCCAGAATTAATACTTGACTCTATACAATATCTTATGTACACAGTGTCTCAACTCTGGCAGGTAGAACACTACTTCTCCCCAATGTGTTATTCTGGATTTCTGTTGCTGTCCAGTGTATTTTTCCCTGGTCCCTTGGAATTTCATTTCACATATTTGTAGACTGGAACTTGTCAAAGATCTAGAGAGCCTCTGCAGATTTCTGGATCCCTGTCTCTGTCCAACTTCCTTCAGTTTGGTATAATGCCTTACAAAGTCTAGCACCTTGGCTTCCTTGAAGGTCTGTCTCTGTCTCCCTAACTCAGCGAGTCTATGAAGCTTCATTTGAGTTCCCTCTCCTTGCTCTGTGGCTTGGAAACTTCCCCAAGGCAGTAAGCCGGCACAATCCTAGGGTTCCCTTTTTTGTTTCCCTTTTCTTGGGGAATTACATTTCTGTGCTGCCAATTGTCCAATGTCTGACATAGTTGTTAAATACATTTTGTTTTCTTTTCTACTTGTTTATGGTGGGAGGGCTATTCCCATGGTCTTTAACCCCTATGGGCAAAAGGCCATTTAACTGCAAAATTGATTATTTTATTTATGATTTCTGTATTTTTCTTTGTCATTTCACCAGGGGTTTATCAATTTTACTAATCTTCTCTAAGAATTAACTTTGTCTTTCTTGATCTTCTGATTCATTATTTAAAAATTTTTTTTCTTTGTTTTTCCTTTTACCTTCTTTGAGTATAGTTTTCTATTCTTTTTGTAGCTCCTTGAGATGGAAGCTTAGATCATTTATTTTAGCTTTTATTCTTTTCTAATATGTGTATTCAGTGCTACAAATTTTCCTCTTCACTGTACTTTAGCTATAGCCTACACATTTTTTTTTTTTTTTGCGGTACACGGGCCTCTCAGTGTTGTGGCCTCTCCCGTCACGGAGCACAGGCTCCGGACGTGCAGGCTCAGCGGCCATGGCTCATGGGGCCCAGCTGCTCCGTGGCATGTGGGATCTTCCCAGACCGGGGCATGAACCCGTGTTCCCTGCATCGGCAGGCGGACTCTCAACCACTGTGCCACCAGGGAAGCCCATAGCCTACACATTTTTGATGTGCCATATTTTAGTTTTCATTCAGTTTAAATAAAACTGTGACTTCATCTTTCCCATGGGTTATATAGAAATATGTTACTTAATTTCCAAACATTTGGAGGCTTTTCTAGTTGTCCTTTATTTTTCTTATTTTCTTCACTGTAGTTAGAGAACACAATCTGAAAGACCTTTCAACTTTGAAATGTGTTGAGATTAGCTTTATGGCCCATCATAAGATTTATTTTAGGAAATATTACAGATACACTTGATTAAAAAGGTTAAATAGGTGAATTTAACCATTTGTTCTAATCTTCTATATCTTTACTTTTTTTTTTCCATTTAAAACCTGCTTATTTTATCAGTTACTAAGAGAGCTCACAGACAGCTCTTGATTGTAGATTTGTCTGTTTTTCATCAAGTTCTACCAGCTTCTGCTTTATATATTTTGAGGCTCTGTAAGTAAGTGTATGCAAATTCAGGATAGTTTTATATTCTTTTTGGAGTGACCTTTTCATGAAAGTCTCTATTTCTAGAAATATTTCTTACTTTGAAATGATGTTTCAGATCATGTATAATGTTGATGTAATTTCACCATCTTTTTGTTAGTGCTTGTATGATATCTTTTTCTTTTCTTTTACTTTCAAACTTTCTGTTTTTATATTTAACATGTTCATTTTGAAATCTTGCTATAGTTTTTTTTTTTTAGTCTGACAGTCTTTTTCCTTCAATTGTATCATTTAGTCTATTTATGTTTATTGATTCCTGTTATATTTGGATTTAAATCTTCCATCTTATTCTTTGTTTTCTATATGTCTAATCCATTTTTTTCTTTTTTCTACTTTCTTACCTTCTTTGGATTACTTTTATTAGCTTGTTAGCTTACTTTCTTTTTTTGTTTTTATTGAAGTATAGATGAATTACAGTGTTGTGTTAATGACTGCTGTACAGTAAAGTGACTCAGTTATACATATGTATATTCTTTTTCATATTCTATTCCATTAGGGTTTATCGCAGGATACTGAATACAGTTCCCTGTGCTATACAGTAGGACCTTGTTGTTTATCCATTATATATAATATCAGTTTGCATCTGCTAATCCCAAACTCCCAATCCATCCCTCTCCCACCTCCCTAGCTTAGTTTCTTTTAATTTTGCTTTGAGTGCTTAACCTAGAAATTGTAGCATGTCCTTGACTTTAGTAAGTCTAACATAAATAAGTACTTTTGTCACTTTTTTTTCTTGTAGTTTTGGTAGTTAAGGATAGCTTAACTAGGTGTAACATTGTGAGCACATGTTTTCCCCCTTGAGCTCCTCAAGGAAAATTAAAGCCATTTTTTTGTTGTGTATCTCACAGTTGAGCAGACTGATGCCAACTTGACTTTCTTTATATCAACTTGATCAGTGTTCTTTTTCCTTTATCATTAATGTGCAGTAACTTCATCAGGATCTATCTCAGAGTTGATTGTGGTTAATCCATTTCCCCATATATACAGTGGATCCTTTCTACATGTAGATTCTTTTAGTTCCAAAAGTGTCTTTGGATTATGATTGTAATAGTTCTCTTACCTTGTTTTTTCTTCTTCTGGAGCCTTAGTGAGGTTTGATGTTCATTGTCTGCCTTGTCTATTACTTACTTCTTGTCCTTTCTACTACTTTTATTGTATTTAAAAAAATTTTGGGGGGACTTCCCTGGTGGCGCAATGGTTAAGAATCCACCTGCCAATGCAGGGGACACGTTTGATCCCTGGTCTGGGAATATCCCACATGCCACAGAGCAATGAAGCCCGTGTGCCACAACTACTGAACCTGCGCACCTAGAGCCCGTGCTCTGCCACAAGAGAAGCCACCACAGTGAGAAGCCTGCGCACTGCAACGAAGAGTAGCCCCCGCTCACAGCAACTAGAGAAAGCCCGCGTGCAGCAACGAAGACCCAATGCAGCCAAAAATAAATAATTAATTAAAAATTTTTTTATTGGAGTATAGTTGATTTACAATGTGTTAGTTTCAGGTGTACAGCCAAGTGAAACAGTTATACATGTATCCACTCTTTTTTAGATTCTTTTCCCATACAGGCCATTACAGAGTATTGAGTAGAGTTCCCTATGCTATACAGTAGGTCCTTATTAGTTACCTATTTTATATATAGTAATGTGTCAGTCTAAATCTCCCAATTTATCCCCCCCCTTACCCCTGGTAACCATAACTTTGGTTTCTACATCTGTAACTCTGTTTCTGTTTTGTACATAAGTTCATTTATACCATTTTTTTAGATTCCACATATACGTGATTTCATATGATATTTGTCTTTCTCTGTCTGACTTCACTCAGTGTGACAATCTCTAGGCCCATCCATGTTGCTGCAAGTGGCATTATTTCATTCTTTTTTATGGCTGAGTGATATTCCACTGTATATATGTACCACATCTTCTTTATCCATTCCTCTGTTGATGGACATTTAGGTTGCTTCCATGTCCTGACTATTGTAGATAGTGCTGCAGTGAACATTGGGGTACATGTCTCTTTTGAATTATGGTTTTCTCTGGATATATGCCCAGGAGTGGGATTGCTGGATCATATGGTAGCTCTATTTTTAGTTTTGTTTTTTTTTTGCGGTATGCGGGCCTCTCACTGTTGTGGCTTCTCCCGTTGCGGAACACAGGCTCTGGACGCGCAGGCTCAGCGGCCATGGCTCACGGGCCCAGCCGCTCCGTGGCATGTGGGATCTTCCCAGACCAGGGCACGAACCCGTGTCCTCCACATCGGCAGATGGACTCTCAACCACTGCGCCACCATGGAAGCCCTATTTGTAGGTTTTTAAGGAACCTCCATACTGTTCTCCATAGTGGCTGTATCAATTTACATTCCCACCAACAGAGCAAGAGGGTTCCCTTTTCTCCACACCCTCTCCAGCATTTATTGTTTGTAGATATTTTGATGATGGCCATTCTGACCAGCATAAGGTGATACCTCATTGTAGTTTTGATTTGCATTTCTGTAATAACTAGTGACGTTGAGCATCTTTTCATGTGTTTTTTAGTGATCTGTATGTCTTCTTTGGAGACATGTCTGTTTAGATCTTCTGCCCATTTTTTGATTGGGTTGTTTGTTATTTTGATATTGAGCTCAGTAATTTTGGAGATTAATCCTTTGTCTGTTGTTGCATTTGCAAATATTTTCTCCCATTCTGTGGGTTGTCTTTTTGTTTTGTTTATGGTTTCCTTTGCTGTGCAAAAGCTTTTAAGTTTCATTAGGTCCCATTTGTTTATTTTTGTGTTTAATTACTTTTTTTTAAAGTTTCTTTTTCTTGGCTCTTTTATCAGTAATGCCTATGTTTCTTATTATATGCTGTGTTTAATTAATGTTGGAATGTTATGTTATAGTCTCTTCTTCACTTTTTGTGTTGTGTATTTGTATCACCTGACAAATTTGGTTCCAACTTTGATTCATTTCTCATAGTTGCTTTGTATGGGTGATAGATTCATTTTTACTTTTTTTGGCCATGCAGTGCGGCTCTCAGGATCTTAGTTCCGTGGCCAGGGATTGAACCTGAGCCCTTGGCAGTGAGAGCTGGAGTCCTAACTACTGGTCTTCCAGGGAATTCCCTAGATTCTTTTTTGTTGTTGTTCATGATAGTGTTCAGAATTTTCCTGGGTTGGCAGTAACAGACAATTCAATTGATGGACTGAAGGTTTTGGGTGACTTGTGAGATTTCTTGAATGACACTGCACTATTATTAATTCAGTGAGGTGGAGTTTCTTTAATAAATGGGAAACTATGGGAAAAGCCAGGTCTGTTTTCAGATCCTTTGATGTCATCTTGTTTTTACAGAGCCCTGAGCTTCAGCCCCTTGATTTTTAGTTTTCTTTTACCACCAAGCTACCAGTGGACACTTCCCTTTTCAAAAGTGTATCTCTGTCCTAGAGTGTAGGTCTTTTTAAAAAATCCCCCTTGTTGTTATGGTTTTAGTGCAATTTCGGTTGGGGACAAAAGTAGATGTGTGAGTTCAAAATGTCGTCTTGACATAGAATCCATGTTAGTTTATTCAATGTAAGAATATTAAGTATAATTTTAATTGTAGTTTTATTTTATGGTAAATGTAGTCTTTATTTTATAGTACTCTACTTAAGAGACTATTTGAAGTATTGTAGTTATTGTTTTTGAAAGATAAAATATTAGGATATTTATTTTGATTACATGTGTTAGAACTTATTAGCCAATTAAGAAACTTGACAAATTGGTTTTTGAGGGCAGTAATTCATTTTATTCAGGGATGTTATGGTGATTCTTCCTATTCTGTAGATATTGAAAGCATTTATCTGGTATAATAGGACATCTTGCTGTCCATTTATTGCTTATATATTGTGTGTTCTAGAGTGCCACATTTTTTATCAAATGTTTCTTTGCTTATAATATATCTCCATATTGGCTTTGGTACTCTAGAGACTTCTAGAGTGATTTATCAGAAACATATTTATTTAAGGAATGAGGGAAAAATAACATTCTAAATTTTAGTATAGTTTCTTTGACTTTTTTGTTTGTCTGGTCAGAGTAGGAAATCTCTTTACTCTTTACTTTGTTCTTAGTGGAGAGCCTTCAAATATGTAATTAAATTTACTTAATAAAGTAAATGGGGCTGTTCATAGTCTAGGAAGTGAGTTTTACTCAGAATTGTTTGAAGTAATTCTCATGACTGAAAAGAAGTCAGCAGCTTACTTAATTCATTTAAAATCTGTATTTGATTTTGTGGTCCTTTTTACAGCCTTTAATAATGTTGCAAAAACTGTGTTTTGGCTTTGCTATCTTTTCCCTATTTATTCTCTTCAGAGTCATTTTTTGCTTCTTATAGCCTATAAACGAAGTTGAGGTCTACAATATGAGAATTGAAATAATCAATATTAAGACATTGCTGTGATATTTTAAAACTTATTACTTTCTTTCAGTTTGACATCATGGGTATCTTAAATTATAGATCTGCTATTGCTGTCTAGGTCATTGAGCCACATCAGCAACATTTATAAAAGAATATTCCAGACTGGCATGTGTTGCTTGTATGGAGACATAATGAGCAGAATATTTTTGGAGAGTGGTAGGCATATGTTTTCAGTGGAAAATTTCAGTTCTCATGGAAAACCATGAGATGAGTTTGGAGATAATTGAGTTTATTTCAGGTATCCGGTAAGTTGGGAGGAGTAGAGATTAGGAAAGTAGTTGCTGTTGGGAGAGTGAGGCAGATAGTAATTGATAGAGGGCCTCTAATTGTGGTATTTAGCTTTGCTATGATGGCGATAGAGTGATCCTACTTTTTGGTTTCTCTGGGACAGAGCCAATTTAGGCCTGTTGTCCTTATGTTATAGTGCCTTCCTGGACTCTAAATAAAAATCCCCTTTTATTTTCCAAAGGCTTGGATGATAGGTGATACGATTTCCATGTTAGTAGCAAACTGGTGAAGATCATGCATGTATTTGGCTGCTGAGGGTTTCCTGTGGAGAAGATGATAATCTTTAACCAAGATTATTATTATTTACCTTCCTATATAAAAGAAATATATTGAAATTTAAGTAATCCTTATGCCAGCCTTAAGATTTTAAAGGTCTATCAGAATCAGAATACTTCTCTTTACTGGATTAGCTGTGGTATGAGAGAAACATTTCATATTCTTTGAATCAGATTTTACTCATTCATTTAGATTAGCGCATCCCACAGTTACTCCTTTCTCATTGCCTGCCTACTCCCAAATCACCTGTCTGCTATCTCACAATTCACTGGTGTTATTATTTAATCCTTATAATAACCCTGAAAGGTAGTTATTATCAACACTTTGTAGATGAGGAAACAGATGCCCAGAGAGGAAGTAACTTGTTTGAGGACACCATTATATGAGAATTTCTTTATTTTTTAACTTAATACTTCTGTAGCTTTGGGTATATTAAGAGCATATACATTTAATTTTTAAGATACAGTGAAAACATGATTTTACCAAAATCTACCTTATCTGTAATCCACAAATGATTGCACATTTTGTCCAACAGTATATTTTTCTTAGTAACAAACCACTAAGAAATGAGCTTATTTCAAAGTTTTATTTAAAAAAAAGAAGCTCTTAGGGATTTGTTGTTAGAGTTTAAACTAATATTTAACTCTTTGTCTTTTGTTACACTATATTTTCACTGGTTAAGTGAAAAAGTAATTGCCAGAATCATAATGTAGAACCAAATTAAGATAACATAACGTGTGTGTGTGTGTATATACTGTATATGTAGTGGCTCTGATTATCACAAAAAAGGCCCCCTTCATTTTTATTATTACTTTCTTTTAATCAGAAAACTTTAGTCTGATTGATTATTTTTCAGAGATTTTAGAATAATCTGTTAAAATTTTTACATATCCACATATAATAAAAGATTTCATTAAAAATGAATAGATAATGTCTGTGAGGGCAATAAATTATTGATAAATTAAAACTTTATTTTATGTGGAAAGAAGCATGTGTCAAAATTGAGAGGGAGTAGTCAAAGAGAAAATGAAGGAAATTTAACCTTTGTAAATTAGTATAATAAACCCATGTTGACATTCCTAGCAATAAATATTGTAACTTCTCAAAATCGCATATTAAAAAAAAAGTTTGTGATCTAATGATACAGTGTTGCTTTTCACTCACTGAATGAACCAGCTAAGGATGAAAGAAGACAGAACATACTACCAGTGAAATCCATATAATTCTCTTCAAGCCCTACATATGTCCTAAGTACCCAGGACTAGTTCATGTGATCTCTTTATCCACAGGCTTTATTTATTTAGGTAATTTGTGATTGCGCTTCTCTTTTTTGCTTGATCAGTCTAGCTGGCGATTTACCAAATTTGTTGATATTCTAGTGGAACCAGGTTTTGGCTTTGTTAATTTTCTTTATTGCTTTCTATTCCATTGATTTTTGCTCTTTAATGTTTCCTTTCTTCTACTTACTTTGGATATACTTTGCTCTTCTTAGTCTAGCTTCTTAAGATGGAACCTTAGGTAATTGGTTTTAGACTTTTCTTCTTTTCTAATATAAACATCTAAAGCTATAAATTTCCCTCTAAACATTGCATTAGTTACATCACACAAATTCAAATATGCTATATTTTTATTGCCTTTCAGTTCAAAATATTTTCTAATATTTTTGTGATTTCTTACTGTACTCATGATTTATTAAGAAGTGTATTATTTAATTTCTACACTTTTGGTTTTTTTTCTGTATGTTTTATTGTTACTGAATTCTAATTTAACTCTGTTGTGGTCCGATAAAGATTTTGTATGATTTCTACTTTTGAACTGACCCTTTGATCATCATAAAGTATCCATTTTTATTTGGGGTGATACTCCTAGTTTCTGAGTGTCTAGGATGATAATTTATTTGATATTAATATATTCATTCCAGCCATTTTTGTTTACATGATATATCTAATTTTAGCCATTTACTTTCAACCTGTGTCTATATTTAAAGTGCATATCTTGTAGATAGCTTATGTTTGTGTGTTGCTTTTTAATTTATTTGGACAGGCTTTGACTTTTCTTTCCCCTTCTCAAACAAAAGATCTCACATATTTATTACTGGACCAACCTACTAGTGCAGAAACATAGAAACAAAGAGAAAGATCATTTTCCCAATAAAACGCACCCAACTGTCCAGATAGTAGTGTATGCTTTCAGAGTGATAGGGTAAGATGTAAGTGACTTTCATACAACATAAATATTTGTGCCATCTCTTGTGTGATTTAGACCCAGCTTGGTTCTTCTCCAGTGTCTCATTGTGGAGGTGTACTCGATTTATTACTTGTTTTCATCTGAATCCATTGGGGAATAGGACAATTCTACTTTTGTTTCTTGGCCAGGAATTGCTCAATCCTGAAAGTCTTCTGAGAAGACATGTGAGCCTTTCCAGCCTCCTTTTGGATTAATGAATATTTTTAAGAATTTTCTTTTAGTTCATCTTTTGACTTTTTAGCTATATTTCTTTGCATTTCATTTCTTTTTTTTCCTTTAAGTGGCTACTGTAAGGGTTACATATATGCCCTTACGATTCAGTACTTTAAGTATGTTTCAGTGTACTTAGAGATACTGTTTCACTGTTCACGCGAAGTGTAAAAGCTTTCTAACTGTGTAGGTTAATTTACGTGCTCCATACTTTATTCTGTAGAGATTATATGTATTATATCCACTTTCATTATAAACCCTACAGTAAAATACTGTAATTTTTACTTTAAGTACATATGTATTTTAACTAAAGGGAAGTCATTTTTTATATTTACCCATATATTTACCATTTCTAGTGGCCTTCATTTCCTTTCTAAAGGTCCAAGTTTCCATCATTTATCATTCTCTTTAGCCTGAAAAACTTACTTTAGTACGTACTTTAATGCATATTATTAACTATTGATGATTATGTTTTACTTTTCCTTTATCTCAAAAAGGTCTTTGATTTACTTTTTTTTAACATCTTCATTGGAGTATAATTGCTTTACAATGTTGTGTTAGTTTCTGCTGTATAACAAAGTGAATCAGCTACATGTATACATATATCCCCATATCCCCTCCCTCTTGCATCTCCTTCCCATCCTCCCTATCTCACCCCTCTAGGTGGTCACAAAGCACCAAGCTGATCTTCCCACGCTATGCAGCTGCTTCCCACTAGCTATCTGTTTTACATTTGGTAGTGTATGTATGTCAATTCTACTCTCTCACTTCGCCCCAGCTTACCCTTCTCCCTCCCCATGTCCTCAAGTCCATTCTCTATGTTGGCATCTTTATTCCTGTACTGACTCTAGGTTCATGAGAAACATTTTTTGTTTTTTTAATTAGATTCCATATATATGTGTTAACATATGGTATTTGTTTTTCTCTTTCTGACTTACTTCACTCTGTATGACAGACTCTAGGTCCATCCACTTCACTACAAATAACTCAATTTCGTTTCTTTTTGTGGCTGAGTAATATTCCATTGTATATATGTGCCACATCCTCTTTAACCATTCATCTGTCGATGGACACTTAGGTTGCTTCCATGTCCTGGCTATTGTAAATAGAGCTTCAGTGAACATTTTGGTACATGACTCTTTTTGAATTATGGTTTTCTCAGGGTATATGCCCAGTAGTGGGATTCCTGGGTCATATGGTAGTTCTATTTTTAGTTTTTTAAGGAACCTCCATACTGTTCTCCATAGTGGCTCTAACAATTTACATTCCCACCAACAGTGCAAGAGGGTTCCCTTTTCTCCATACCCTCTCCAGCATTTATTGTTTGTAGATTTTTTGATGATGGCCATTCTGACTGGTGTGAGATGATACCTCATTGTAGTTTTGATTTGCATCTCTCTAATAATTAGTGACGTTGAGCATCCTTTCATGTGTTTGTTGGTAATCTGTATATCTTCTTTAGAGAAATGTCTATTTAGGTCTTCTGCCCATTTTTGGATTGGGTTGTTTGTTTTTTTGATATTGAGCTACGTGAGCTGCTTGTAAATTTTGGAGATTAATCCGTTGTCAGTTGCTTCATTTGCAAATATTTTCTCCCATTCTGAGGGTTGTCTTTTTGTCTTGTTTATGGTTTCCTTTGCTGTGCAAAAGCTTTTAAGTTTCATTAGGTCCCATTTCTTTATTTTTGCTTTTATTTCCATTTCTCTAGGAGGTGGGTCAAAAAGGATCTTGCTCTGATTTATGTCATAGAGTTTTCTGCCTATGTTTTCCTCTAAGAGTTTTATAGTGTCTGGCCTTACATTTAGGTCTTTAATCCATTTTGAGTTTATTTTTGTGTATGGTGTTAGGAAGACTGTGACTCTTAATACCATAGTCAAGCTGATGAAAACTAAAGATAAAGCGAAATCTTGAAAGTGTTCAGAGAAAAAATGGACACATTACATACAAAAGAACAATGACATGAATTACTGCTGGCTTCTCATAAGAAACAATGACGATCAGAAGACAGTGGAACAAAATTCTTAACATGGTGAAAGAAAAAAAAAATCAACCCAGAATGTTATACCCAGCAGAAATATCCCTCAAGAAAACAGAAGTAAGTAGAACACTTATTTTTGTAAGTAGAACACTTATTTTTGCTGGGTATAACATTCTGGGTTGATTTTTTTTTTCTTTCACCATGTTAAGAATTTTGTTCCACTGTCTTCTGATCGTCATTGTTTCTTATGAGAAGCCAGCAGTAATTCATGTCATTGTTCTTTTGTATGTAATGTGTCCATTTTTTCTCTGAACACTTTCAAGATTTCGCTTTATCTTTAGTTTTCATCAGCTTGACTATGGATTTACTAATCATGGTCTTCATATTTATTTTGGAGTTAACTAAATTTATAGAATCTGTACATTTTTTGTTCACTAAATTTGGGGAAATTTTGACCACCACTTAAAAAGAAATTGATTTCTATCTCATTATTTTCTCTACTTATGAGTTTAAATAAACATGTTAGACACTTGAATGTTGTCACACAGATCTTATAGGATCTGTTTTTATTTTCCTTTAACAATCTTTTTTTCCTCTTAGTTCTTCAGATGGGAAAAGTTTGATTTATCTGTTTTCAAGTACACAGATTTTTTTCCCCTCTGTTGCTACCAACCTGCTTCAGATCTCTTTTAGCATAATGGTAATTTCAGATATTGTATTTTTCAGTTACAGAATTTTTTTTTTACTTCTAGTTTGTCTTCTAAAATTTCTTAACATTATATTCATTACAAGCATAGTTATACTTACTACTTTAAAATCCTTGCCTGCTAACTCCAACATCTGGCTCATCTCAGGGTTGTTCAGTATAGACTATCTTTTCTCACATTTTTCATGTTTCATTGTATACCTAGTAATTTTGTATTTTATCATGGACACGGTGAATGTCATATTTTGAGTACTCTGGATTCTGTTATATTCCTCTGAAGAATATTGATTTTTTGGTTTACTTTTTTTTTAAAGTAGGGAATTAACTTAGTTGAATTAAAATTACAACAATTCAGTCTCTTTCGGGCAGTTGAAATTTTAGTTCAGTTCTTTCGTCCTTAGCTGTTTGGAGTTTGCCCTTCACATGCATGATGTAGGGTTCAGCCAGAGATTTGAATAGAGTTTACATCTACAATTTTTGCCTCCTTTAACTGACTCTTTTCCAGGATTCCCCTTTCATTTTCATTTTGCGATGGTTGCCTTGAGTCTTTGTTCTGGGTTTTCAGGCCATAAATTTGAAAGTTTTCTGTTAGAGTTTTAGCTGTCCTGCATGGCACAGACTTAGGCTTGTCCTCAGAAAAGCAACTGATAAAATGGGAAACTTTCTTACTGCTGTTTCTTTTTTCCAAGTGTTGGCATTGCTCATCATTTTTGGTTCATAATCTAATTGCTTGAAATTACATTAAATAAATCAACAGCATATTTATATAGTAAGATTTTGTTCCTTTTTAAGGTTAGTGCCTTCTTTTTGGTCACTATTCAGTGACTTCAGTTAGTTGTTTTTTTATAGTTTCTATAGGATCATCAATCTGGTAGAGGCTTTCTTGTCAATACTGTAAGGTAGGATCTAAAAATCTTTTTTTTTTTTTTGCTGTACATGGGCCTCTCACCATTGTGGCCTCTCCCACTGCAGAGCACAGGCTCCAGACGCACAGGCTCAGTGGCCATGGCTCACGGGCCCAGCCGCTCCGTGGCATGTGGGATCCTCCCAGACCGGGGCACGAGCCCGTGTCTCCTGCATCGGCAGGCAGACTCCCAACCACCGTGCCACCAGGGAAGCCCCTAAAAATCTTTACTTTGTAAAAGCACATAATATATTCTAATACTGTCCTTCATTGTATGCAAAGAATAGCTGGATTATAGTAGAGTAGAGGAATAGTTTTATTCTAACAATTAGAAATAGGAAATTAGGTAGAATCAATATAGAAAGTAGAGATTGTAGGGATAGGGAAGACCCTAATCCTTGCAGATTAGAATATACATTTGGATTTGTTATATTATCTTGAGGAGATTTGAGTAATGAAGATTTGATTTGAACTTTAAGACTTTTTTGATTAAACAAACACTAAACCTTATATTCCTGTAAAGTTGACACATATGTTTCCCTCATGTCATTTAACAGAGTACTTATTCATAAAGAATCATCTTTACATGCTTGCTTCAAACAGTTATTTAACTGAGTCCTTAACTAAAACTAAATCCTTTTCTTTCAGACAATTTTTAAGGATATTTTTATTTCATAATACAAAATGTACACTAAACGTATATAATGAAATCTACTTACTGTAGGTCCCGATCAAGACCACGTCCACGTTCCCATAGTCGAAGCAGTGAAAGGTCCAGTCACAGAAGAACACGTAGTCGGTCTCGGGATAGAGAACGACGTAAAGGCAGAGATAAGGAGAAAAGAGAAAAGGAAAAGGATAAAGGCAAGGACAAGGAATTACACAGCATCAAACGTGGGTAAGTTGAAGCAGATCTAAAGCAGTGATGACTCCGTGATTCCATAGCAATATTCAAACTAAATTTTCATCTTCTGAGGTTTTTCTAAGATGGAAAAATGAGGGGGAATATAGTAGAGAATAAAGAAAGGATATATCAGAATAATTACCTCAGATTTTTACTGTGCTTCCTTTCTATTCCTGTTTTCATTTATTATTTACAAAACAAATCTTAGAAACAAATAGCACTGTCAAAACTTAGAATGTTAGTAAAGGAAAATTTACATAATTTGTTAGGAAAACTCCATGTTCTTTATCATGAATACAATATTTAAAATTTGAAGACTACTTACAATTAAAGATGTCTGTTAGCTTATTGTAAAACTGTTAGGGGAAAAGGATAAAGATGGAATGAAGGGAGGGAACCACGTGATTTACTGTTGGCTAGACCTCTTTCAGTGTAGAATGAGGACTTGGTCAATATTAAGGTATATGTACGTGTTAGATGAGTGTATGTGCATATGGGACCCAGAATTTATTTTTTCTGGAATTGATATCATTGAAACAGTTATTCTAGTTTTGTCTGTTTGGAGGTTGAAGTCCATTTAAAACAGTTTATTTAATTAGAAGATGTTAAAGTGAAATAAAATCTTGTTTAGTAACTTAAATCTGTGGTCCCCAACCTTTTTGTCACCAGGGACCAGTTTTGTTGAAGACAATTTTTCCATGGACGGGTGTGTGGTGGTGAGGCTGGGGGGATGGTTCAGGTGGTAATGCGAGCCATGGGGAGCAATGGAGAGCGGCAGCTGAAGCTTCGCTAGCTTGCCCACCACTCACCTCCTGCTGTGCAACCTGGTTCCTAACAGGCCGCAGACCGGTCAGTGGTTGGGGTGGTGGTTGGGGACCCCTGGCTTAAATTACAGCTTCTTGTTTGTTTTATTCCAAACCGACATTGGGATCTTTTATTCTATGAAGTGTTTAGAACATCTTAGAATTTATCCTCTTTTGTTAGTCTTTCAACACCCTATATATGTTCACTCTAATACTTCAATACAGAAGTGTTTATCTTTAGTGTATCACTTTTCAGTGTTAAATTGAAGAGCTTACCAAGATTTTGGATATGGTTGCTTGAGATCTTGATTCTATGAAGAATTAAGTTTATTGAAGGTTATGGGGCTCTTCTCATCCCTCTCTTTTTCACAGTTGTCTGTGTGTTTATTTTTTAATCCAGATTTACAGTGATATTATATAAAACTGCCTGGATTGTTGGCTTTTACATATTCTTTGAAATGATAAATTTGTGGTGGATTTTGGGAGAGTGTAACATGATTGTGTGACTTTCTTTCCCTGTTCACCCCATAGCCATTAACGTACATTGAGCAGTTGTGGTCCTGAAAAATTCTGAGTTCTTTTTCTAGTTTTAAGGACTGTTGAATGTTATAGGAGAGGAGATAGGGTTGGATATCTGGCTTTAAATTTAGGGAACCTGACTTACCCAGAGTTGGTAGAATGGAGTGAGGATCAGAGAGGATATGGGGGAATCTGTTGATAAAGGGAGAAAGTCAGGAGGATGATAGTTGAAAAGAAGATGTAGAGTAGGCTTTCTAAGAAAACATGGACTAAGAGGATGAATAAATTACATCAGTCAAGGAAATGCTGTGCTCCTTGTTCTTTTTTTCCTCCTCCTTTTGGTTTACACTTTAGATATTACACGACTATGTGAAATGACTATGATTTTTACTGGTCGTTAAATCTTTGCTTTCTACTTCACCAAGCTTTACTTTTTAGAATAATATTTACACAGTTGTGTGAAGTTGATATTACATAAAGCATTATTTGGGGTATTTTAAAGGTAGGAAAAATGAGAGCATGAATCAAAAGGGAGGTCGGGTGGCTTCAGGAAAGGGTTCCATATGGTGACATTAATTTTGAAGGTCGGCACCAGCTTTACAGGTTAGATTCTGCCATCACTCAGAGCTGATTTTGTTCAAGGGACTGATTACTAGATGACAGGTTCACAAGATAATAATGTTGTATTTGTCATTATTTCTTAAATCTCAACAAAGGCAATGAACAAGGTCAAAACAAGAGGTGTCAGTTGAAGGGCCATGAGTACTGATGCCAAAAAGCTGTGAGTAGCCTGATTTAGTCATCTTCATGGTTTTGGTGGACCATAGTACAGGGTGGTGTTATGTCAATGTGCCCTCCCTTCTGATTAGTGCTAAGGCCACATGAATTCATACCATTTAGTATGATCTGAAATTAGGATTGGGGGGGTTGATGTATACATTTAATATGGTAGTATTTATATATGACAGATACACCCCGTTTTGCTCCAGAAATAACTTATATATATTTTTTACAGCTTACATGTTTATTTCCTAAACCTGATCTTTAAGCCATTCAGGGCAGAGCATGGGTCTTATACTCTTTTGTATTACTCAGCGTACCTAATGTACATGGTAGTTTTTCATAAATATTTATTGGGTATTGATCAGATATGCTCATTCATTCATTTGTTCACTTGTTCAGTCAACAATACTTGAATGCCTTCTATTTGTCAAGTATATGTTAGGTAATGGGGACATAACGGCAGGCTAGTCTTACTTGGAGATTTCATGCAGGTGGCAAAATAAGCATATATAGAAGGGAAGATATATAAGTAATTACAGTAAAATCAGATGAATGTTTCTGTAGGAAACTAACTGTTATGTGTTAGGGTACTTTTGGCTATAAGTAACAAAACCTAACTAAACTAGCTTAAACCAAGAGCAGCAAACTTTTTGTGAAGAGCTAGGTAGTAAATAAATTAGGCTTTCTTGGCCATATGTCTCTGTTGCCAACTACTGAACTCTGCCCTTTTAGCATGAAAGCAGCCATAGATAATACTAAATGAGTGGCATGACTGTATTCCAGTAAAGTTTTATACTTTATTTACAAAAATGGGCAGCTGGCTATATTTGCCCATGGGTTTGTAGTTTGTCAACATATGGCTTAAACAATTAAGTACATTTATTGCTAATATAAGAAAAAGTTCGGAGGTAAGCAGACCTGCGCCCTTTTTATTGTTCCAACAGGCCAGTCTCAGCACATTGGGTTTCATCCTCAGTCTTGACACATTTTGGTTGCAAGATATTTTCATGAACTTTAAGCTGGTTGAGCTAGATTAGTCAGCATGTTAGGGACGGGCTCTCAGAAGAAGCGATGTTTATACACTGAAGGAAGGAAGAGATGGGAAAGAAGGGTGCATGCAAAATGAACTCCATGTGGAAGTACTTGGAGGAAAGCAAGGTGGGTATGTCGTATTTGAGAAACTGAAGTCTCGTGGGGATTAGTTTAGAGAAGAAGAGGAATAATGATGAGAGGTGATTATTGGAGTATATGTTATGCTAAGGAGAGAGTTAATTCTAAAGGTAGTGAGAAGCCAGTGAAATCTCAAGTAGAGTAATTTTATGATCAGGTCTACATAAAGTATGAACAAAATGCTTTACTAACAGTGGACATAATAATAAGCATCTAACATTTAAATGTATTTTCTAGGTATCAGAAATTTTGCTAAGCATTATGTATTATCTTATTTAATTTTCATAGTAACTTAGTGAAATAGGTGCTTTTATTTTCCCATTTATACAAATGAACACTTGTGATCATAGGGCTTGTAAATAAGTGGCAGAGTTAGTTTTCTAATTCAGGTTCACTGACAACAGCATCTTGACTCTTAACAGTACACTATGTTTATTTCTGTAGTAATCCATGATTGTTGATGATGCTATATAGTGTTTGAGATCAAGTGATATGCTATTGCTTAAACTTTCCTGGAAAATAGCTAAGGAAAACAGAAAGAATTTTCTGTGCCTTGTTTTCTCTGATCGGGTCAGAAATCTGTCATTAGTAAAAGACTGATTTCTTCTTTTCTTCCTTTCTCTTCCTTACTTTCCCACGTCAGCATTTAATCTGTTTATTTAGAATTACTTTTAATTATATTTAGTAAAACGACAAAAAATTTCTAGACCTTATTTAAATGTATTTCTGTGATGGTTTTATTGGATCTTTTGAAATTTTTATTATTTTTTTTAAGAACACGTGTAGGTGGAGAGAAAGGAAAAAAGATTCACAAATGATTGAATTTGGACTTAGACGTATTAGTTCATTGTGATTGTGTGACTCAATGACAAATATTTTAGCTTGTGCTAAATAACCTAGATGCTTCCTCGCGTAAGAGAAAATAAAAACTCGCGTGATTCTGTTTCTTTATATATAACAATCTTTGTTTTTATCAAACCAGTTTGAAAATATCAATATTTATAAATATTGATAGAACATAAAGCATACATTTATGAAATATAAAGCAAGGAGAGTAAGTACAATAATGGTAAGGGAATATTTTATAAATTGGGAAAAATAAAAGCAGGAGAGGAAGAAATGCTCAAGCAGGAATTTATGAGCCTAATAATAAGGAACAGCTTTTTTTATTAGCCTTTTGAGAAAAAAGATATAAAATTAGGCAATTCTGAAAAACCTTTTTAAAATAGCAGCTAATTAAGTACAAGTTCTGGAAATTCCTGGAACATTTGAATGATTATAATTAGGATTTGTCTATAATGTCATAAGTTGATCTATATATTTTATAATTTTGCTGAATAAGGGAGGCCTAATATAAACTAGAAGGATATCAGGAGTTTGTAGGGATTAAAAGGTGCCTTTCCTTACAACACTGAGTGAAAGATTAACATAAGAAAGACACCGACCAAACCTTGTCTTAGATTTTATCAAAAAGGTTTAATGACTTTAATTTTTAATGTTTTACATTTATAAAATTTGGTTTCTAAGAATATTTAATTTGTAAAATACTGATACAGATTTTGTTTGTTTTTATTAGTTCCCCCCCCCCCCAATTTTTAGAACAAATATTCAGCGTATCATTAGATAATTATATTTCTTTTCTGAGGACATGTCTTTGCAATATGAAAACAAATTTTATTAATACTAGAGTTATTAAATTGAAACTGGACATTAACAACGTCATTTTAAGCAAGCTTTTATTGAGAGTCAAAAATCAGAAATATGAAACTTGTCATGGCATCTCATAATTACAACTTGGTTTGATGATTGTGGGCATTGTACACCCCATTTGAGTCTTCTGTGGATTAGTATCTTACTGAGCCTTCTTTAGAAACATTTTAATAAAATTCCAAAAAGTATAGTCATCCACTATAAAACATTTTATGGACTTCCTTGAAAACTTAGTTGTGAGTAAATGTCAGTGCCACCAGTGACATTCTACTATTGATTTTAAATCATAGTGCCATCCTTAAGGGTAGAATTTGGATGGATTTGATTTAACTTTATTATTATTTTTAAAATATTTATTTTATTTTTGGCTGCGTCGGGTCTTCACTGTGGCATGCGGGTTGCGGTGTGCGGGATCTTTTTGTTATGGCGCGCAGGCTCTTCCTTGCGGCACACGGGCTTCTCTCTAGTTGTGGCGCGCAGGCTTCTCTCTAGTTGTGGCACACAGGCTCCAGAGTGCCTGGGCTCTGTAGTTTGTGGCACGTGGACTCTCTAGTTGAGGCATGCGGGCTCAGTAGTTGTGACGTGCGGGCTTAGTTGCCCTGTGGCACGTGGGATCTTAGTTCCCTGACCAGGGATTGAACCTGTGTCCCCTGCATTGGAAGGTGGATTCTTTACCACTGGACCACCAGGGAAGTCCCTGATTTAGCTTTATTTTCAATCATGATTTAAACCACCAGCCAGGAAAGTTTGGTTTAAAGCAGTTATTGCCTAGTAAAATGCTTTCTTAATTTGAGTAACTTTAGGATTCATCGGGAACCTAATTTAGTATTCCGTAGCCTATTCTCCCCTATGATGTGCTACTGTGAAAGGTTTTCACTTTTATTATATTCTTATTAGCTTTTCAGTAGGTGGATGTTGTACTCAGAAATGTGCCCATCAAGACTTCCGGAATATTTTGCCCAAACACTTGCGTTTTTTATACTTATCTTCCTCATTTCCTTTATATAACTTTCTGAAGCTTTGTACTTTTAGAGAGAGGTTAAGAATTTCCCTCTGGATACAAATTTTGACAACTGAAGGAGTGCTTTTTAGTAGGTAATTGGAGGGGAATGCATTTAAACAGAATTTAAAAATTATTTTGGCCACATCACATGGCATGTGGAATTTCCCCAACCAGGGATTGAACCCATGCCCCCTGCATTGGAAGTGTGGAGTCTTAACCACTGGACCGCCAGGGAAGTCTTAAATAGAATTTCTTAAATGTGACTCTCACTAAATCATTTGTCTTAAGTCTTTTTGAAAATATGTATAGAAGCCACTGGGATAGCAGTGAACTTGGGCTTCAGTTATAGCCCATGCTAATATGGGCTATAGTTATAGCCCATTTTTCCTACCTAGTGCTTGGCAGAAGGTGTTGGAAGTGGTTTGGGAATGCTGGACTCTGAGTTTGACAGCAGTTCCATACTCTTAGATGCTGTCATATTTTTCTTTACCTCTTATTTCTTTATGCAGCAGGAAATCATTTATGCTAATTTACCCCTATTTGCATATAGGTTATAGAGTTCTGTGGTGCAGAGTGTGCTTAGAACTCCTTTTAAGTGTCTGTTTCGATCAAAGCAGGGCTGTGTGATAGCTGTTGTCTGACACCAAGCTGTGTGGTGTTGTTTTCATTAAACATTTATTACACTTCGAATGTGACAGCAGGCAACTTCGTGCCAGGATAACATGTTTTCATGCAAAATTTATTGAAAAAGACGAGACTCTGTAAAGAGATCTTGTTGCCTTTCACCAGTGGCGAAGGGTAAATGTTTGGTTCGAAGGAAATATACCTTTAACACATGGCATTGTAACTTGTGAAAGAAGCTTCGTACTGTCAATTTTGTTAAGCAGGTAAACAAAACCATCTTTAAAGTGTGTGCACTGGATTGTTTTTCCTTTTTAAATTAAAGGTTTTACAATTTCCTTGTGAATTGAATGAATACCATAACAGTGGCTTATTATGTTGTTGGGTATTTTATATTACAGTGAAATTTACCACCCAGTTTCCATTATATGGGTTTGGGTATTTGTCACTAGCTATTAGTTTTGTTTAACAGAAACAATCTGTTATTTTTCAAAAAGGTGAGGTCAGGGCTTCCCTGGTAGCGCGGTGGTTGGGAGTCTGCCTGCCGATGCAGGGGACGTGGGTTCGTGCCCCAGTCCGGGAGGATCCTGCATGCCGCGGAGCGGCTGGGCCCGTGGGCCATGGCCGCTGGGCCTGCGCCTCCGGAGCCTGTGCTCCGCAACGGGAGGGGCCGTGACGGTGAGAGGCCCTCGTACCGCCAAAAAAAAAAAAAAAGTGAGGTCAAGACAGGGAATCCAGCATAACAAAAAGAATAATCAACAAAAGCAGGAGACAAGGGTTTCATAAGTTCTCTCCCAGGTCATTAATTAATGAGGGAACCCAGTAAGATGTTACATGGAGCTCAAGGAGAATCCAAAGAACAGACACATACATAGGCCACCAGGAATACTGGACACAGACTTGCTTAATTGATTCACAATTGCCTTCTTCCACGTGGGGAGGGAAATCAGTTATAACTCCACTGGAAAAATTCTTTTTCATATCTATGGAAAGTAAACGTTTGCATTGCTATCAATTATTGATAATTTGTGGAATTTAAAAATATGTCAGATGAGGAAAAGCAGAAAAGTGGAGATAACTTGGAAATGCACCCTAGACAAAACATCCAATCATCTTATTTGGTCATCTCATCTCATTTAAAATTTTTTCCTGACAAGGGCAAGTTATTCTTGTTAAGCCTTAAATTTCTTCTGTAAAATTAGGATAATGATAGTTGAAAAGCTGTAAAGATTAGAAGCAGTGTGTGTAAGAGGCTAGTACTATGTAGTAGGATTTCAATACATGGTAGTGATTTTATTTTTTTTGAATAACACAAATTTAATTATTGATTCCCGTGATTACCAGTTTCTCAGCTGTCATTCTTTTTTCTTACTTTTGTGTCTTTTTAAAGAAATATTCCCTCAGCCTTAAAAACTCTTTCTTCCCTACCTCTCCTGACAGTTCTGTTGATGTTTTGGGCTCATTTTAGAGGTCACATCCTTTATGAAGTATTTCCTGCCCCTCATGAGTGTGCTAAATAGCTCTGCAGTTAGCACTCATAGTATCTACACCTAATCTGAACAGAGAGCTTTGTAATAAAAGAGAGCTTTGTATAAAATTTCATAATTGCCAGATTACACATATTCAATACCTTGTCTGTTGTATTCAACATTGTATTTATATTTTCTTGGATCATAACAAGTACTGAAATATTTGTAGAATGTATGAATAAGTAATCGTTTTAGAAGTTGTTTCTAGGTAATAAAATGCAGCTTTTAAGCATTTAAAAATGGTAAAATTGAATTTTGGGTATTAGGAAAATAACCACCTTTTTTCCTACTACTCCATGCCTGGTATAACTGTGCATGTGCACACACATAAACACATCACTTCTATCAAAGTCCCTAGACTACAGTTTATTTTTTTTAACATCTTTATTACAGTATAATTGCTTTACAATGGTGTGTTAGTTTCTGCTTTATAACAAAGTGAATCAGTTATACATATACATATATCCCCATACCTCTTCCCTCTTGTGTCTCCCTCCCTCCCACCCTCCCTATCCCACCCCTCTAGGTGGTCACAAAGTACCGAGCTGATCTCCCTGTGCTATGTGGCTGCTTCCGACTAGCTGTTTTACATTTGGTAGTGTATATATATGTCCATGCCACTCTCTCACTTTGTGCCAGCTTACCCTTCTCCCTCCCCGTATCCTCAGTTCCATTCTCTAGTAGGTCTGCATCTTTACTGCCTTCTTGCCCCAGGTTCTTCATTGCCATTTTTGCTTTGTTTTTTAGATTCCATATATATGTGTTAGCATATGGTATTTGTCTTTCTCTTTCTGACTGACTTCACTCTGTATGACAGACTCTAGGCCCATCCACCTCACTACAGATAGCTCAATTTCATCTCTTTTTATGGCTGAGTAATATTCCATTGTATATATGTGCCACATCTTCTTTATCCATTCATGGTTTGATGGACACTTAACTTGCTTCCATGTCCTGGATATTGTAAATAGAGCTGCAATGAACATTGTGGTACATGACTCTTTTTTTTTTTTTTTTTTTTTTTTTTTTGTGGTACGTGGGCCTCTCACTGTTGTGGCCTCTCCCGTTGTGGAGCACAGGCTCCAGACGCTCAGGCTCAGCGGCCATGGATCACGGGCCCAGCTGCTCCGCAGCATGTGGGATCTTCCTGGATCAGGGCATGAACCCGTGTCCCCTGCATCAGCAGGCAGACTCTCAACCACTGCACCACCAGGGGAGCCCTACATGACTCTTTTTGAATTATTGTTTTCTCTGGGTATATGCCCAGGAGTGGGATTGCTGGGTTGTATGGTAGTTCTATTTTTAGTTTTTTAAGGAACCTCCATACTGTTCTCCACAGTGGCTGTATCAATTTACATTCCCACCAACAGTGCAAGAGGGTTCCCTTTGCTCCACACCCTCTCCAGCATTTATTGTTTCTAGATTTTTTGATGATGGCCATTCTGACTGGTGTGAAGTTATACCTCATTGTAGTTTTGATTTGCATTTCTCTAATGATTAATGATGTTGAGCATTCATTCATGTTTGTTGGCAATCTGTATATCTTCTTTGGATAAATGTGTATTTAGGTCTTCTGCCCATTTTTGGATTGGTTTTTTTTTTTTTTTTTTGATATTGAGCTGCATGAGCTGCTTGTAAATTTTGGAGATTAATCCTTTGTCAGTTGCTTCATTTGCAAGTATTTTCTCCCATTTGGAGGGTTGTCTTTTTGTCTTGTTTATGGTTTCCTTTGTTGTGCAAAAGCTTTTAAGTTTCATTAGGTCCCATTTGTTTATTTTTGTTTTTATTTCCCTTTCTCTAGGAGGTGGGTGAAAAAGGATCTTGTGGTGATTTATGTCATAGAGTGTTCTGCCTGTATTTTCCTCTAAGAGTTTTATAGTGTCTAGCCTTACATTTAGGTCTTTAATCCATTTTGAGTTTATTTTTGTGTATGGTGTTAGGGAGTGTTCTAATTTCATTCCTTTACGTGTACCTGTTCAGTTTCCCCAGCACCACTTACTGAAGAGGCTGTCTTTTCTACACTGTATATTCTTGCCTCCTTTATCAAAGATAAGGTGACCATATGTGTGTGGGTTTATCTCTGGGCTTTCTATCCTGTTCCATTGATCTATATTTCTGTTTTTGTGCCAGTACCATACTGTCTTGATTACTGTAGCTTTGTAGTGTAGTCTGAAGTCCTGAAGCCTGATTCCTCCAGCTCTGTTTTTCTTTCTCAAGATTGCGTTGGCTATTCAGGGTCTTTTGTGTTGCCATACAAATTGTGAAATTTTTTGTTCTAGTTCTGTGAAAAATGCCATTGGTAGTTTGATAGGCATTGCATTGTATCTGTAGATTGCTTTAGGTAGGATAGTAATTTTCACAATGTGATTCTTCCAATCCAAGAACATGGTATATCTCTCCATCTATTTGTATCATCTTTAATTTCTTTCATCAGTGTCTTATAATTTTCTGCATACAGGTCTTTTGTCTCCTTAGGTAGGTTTATTCCTAGATATTTTATTGTTTTTGTTGCAATGGTAAATGGGAGTGTTTTCTTAATTTCACTTTTAGATTTTTCATCATTAATGTGTAGGAATGTAAGAGATTTCTGTACTTTAATTTTGTATCCTGCTACTTTACCGAATTCTTTGATTAGCGCTAGTAGTGTTCTGGTAGCATCTTTAGGATTCTCTATGTATAGTATCATGTCATCTGCAAACAGTGACAGTTTTAATTCTTCTTTTCTGATTTGTAATCCTTTTATGTTTTTTTCCTCTTTGATTTCTGTGGCTAAAACTTCCAAAACTGTGTTGAATAAGAGTGGTGAGAGTGGGCAACCTTGTCTTGTTCCTGATCTTAGTGGAAATGGTTTCAGTTTTTCACCATTGAGGATGATGTTAGCTGTGTGTTTGTCATATATGGCCTTTATTATGTTGAGGTAAGTTCCCTCTATGCCTACTTTTTGGAGGGTTTTTATCATAAATGGATGTTGAATTTTGTCAGAAGCTTTTTCTGCGTCTATTGAGGTGATCATATGGTTTTTCTCCTTCAGTTGGTTAATTCATCTGTGAATTATGTGTGTGGAATTCATCTGTGAAGCCATCTGGTCTTCGACTTTCATTTGTTGGACTTTTGTTTGTTGTCCATTTTATTGGCATAGCGTTGCTTGTAGTGGTCTCTTAGGATGCTTTGTATTTCTGTGGTGTCTGTTGTAACTTCTCCTTTTTCATTTCTAATTTTATTGACTTGAGTCCTCTCCCTCTTTTTCTTGATGAGTCTGGCTAATGGTTTATCAATTTTGTTTATGTTCTCAAAGAACCAGCTTTTAGTTTTATTCATCTTTGCTATTGTTTTCTTTGTTTCTATTTCATTTATTTCTGCTCTGATCTTTATGATTTCTTTCCTTCTGCTAGCTTTGGGTTTTGTTTGTTCTTCTTTCTCTGGTTCCTTTAGGTGTAATTTTAGATTGTTTATTTGAGATTTTTCTGTTTTCTTGAGGTACGCTTGTACTGCTATAAACTTCCCTATTTGAATTGTTTTGCTGCATCCCGTAGGTTTTGGATTGTCATGTTTTTGTTGTCATTTGTCTCTAGGTATTTTCTGATTTCCTCTTTGAGTTCTTCAGTGATCTCTTGATTATTTAGTAATGTATTGTTTAGCCTCCATGTGTTTGTGTTTTTTACGGTTTTTTCCCTGTAATTGATTTCTAATGTCATAGCATTGTGATCAGAAAATATGTTTTATATGATTTCAATTTTCTTACATTTACTGAGGCTTGTTTTGTGACCCAAGACGTGATCTATCTTGGAGAATGTTCCATGTGCACTTGAGAAAAAAGTGTAATGTGCTGGTTTTGGATGCAATGTCCTATAAATTTCAATTAAATCTATATGGTCTGTTGTGTTATTTAAAGCTTGTGTTTGCTTATTAATTTTCTGTTTGGATGATCTGTCCATTGGTGTAAGTGAGGTGTTAAAGTCGCCCTCTATTATTGTGTTACTGTCAATTTCTCCTTTCATGGTTGTTTGCATGTGCCTTATGTATTGAGGTGCTTGTATGTTTGGTGCATAAACATTTATAATTGTTATATCTTCTTCTTGGAGTGATTCCTTGATCATTATGTAGTGTCTTTCCTTGTCTCTTGTAACATCCTTTATTTAAAAATCTATTTTATATGATATGAGTATTGCTACTCCAGCTTTCTTTTCGTTTCCATTTGCATGGAATATCTTCTTCTGTCCCCTCACTTTCAGTCTCTGTATGTCCTTAGGTCTAAAGTGGGTTTCTTGTAGACAGCATATATATGGGTCTTATATTTGTATCCATTCAGGGAGCCTGTGTCTTTTGGTTGGAGCATTTAATCCATTCACATTTAAGGTAATTATATATATGTATGTTCATATTACCATTTTCTTAATTGTTATGGGTTTGTTTTTTTAGGCCTTTTCTACTTTTCTGTTTCTCACTTAGAGAAGTTCCTTTAGTATTTGTTGTATAGCTGGTTTGGTGTTTCTGAATTCTCTTATCTTTTGCTTGTCTGTATAGCTTTTGATTTCTCCATCGAATCTGAATGAGATCCCTGCTGGGTAGAGAACTCTTTGCTGTAGGTTCTTTCCTTTCATCACTTTAAGTATATCATGCCATTCCCTTCTGGCTTGTAGAGTTTCTGCTGAGAAATCAGCTGTTAACCTTATGGGAGTTCCCTTGTATGTTATATTTTGGTTTTCCCTTGCTGCTTTGAATAATATTTTTTTGTCTTTAATTTTTGCCAGTTTGATTACTATGTGTCTCGGCATGTTTCTCCTTGGGTTTATCCTGTATGGGACTTGCTGCACTTCCTGGACTTGGGTGGCTATTTCCTTTCCCATGTTATTGAAGTTTTCGAGTATAATGTCTTCAAATATTTTCTCTGGTCCTTTCTCTGTCTCTTCTCCTTCTGGGACCCCTGTAATGCGAATGTTGTTGCATTTTATGTTGTCCTGGTGGTCTCTTAGGCTGTCTTCCTTTCTTTTCAGTCTTTTTTCTTTATTCTGTTCCACAGCAGTGAATTCCACCATTCTGTCTTTCAGGTCACTTATAAGTTCTTCTGCCTCAGTTATTCTGCTATTGATTCCTTCTAGTGTAGTTTTCATTTCAGTTATTGTATTGTTCATCTCTGTTTGTTTGTTCTTTAATTCTTCTAGGTCTTTGGTAAACATTTCTTGCATCTTCTTGATCTTTGCCTGCATTCTTTTTCGGAGGTCCTGGTTCATGTTCACTATCATTGTTCTGAATTCTTTTTCTGGAAAGTTTCCTATCTCCACTTCATTTAGTTGTTTTTCTGGGGTTTTATCTTGTTCCTTCATCTGGTACTTAGCCCTCTGCCTTTTTATCTTGTCTATATTTTTGTGAATGTGGTTTTTTTCCCACAGGGTGCAAGATTGTAGTTCTTCTTGCTTCTGCTGTCTGTCCTCTGGTGGATGAGGCTATCTAAGCGGCTTGATTGGAGGGACTGATGGTGGGTAGAGCCGAGTGTTGCTCTGGTGGGTAGAGCTCAGTAAAACTTTAAGCTACTTGACTGCTGATGGGTGGGGCTGGGTTCCCTCCCTGTTGGTTGTTTGGCCTGAGGCAACCCAACACTGGAGCCTACCTGGGCTGTTTGCTGGTGCTAATGGCAGACTCTGGGAGGGCTCACACCAAGGAGTGCTTCCCAGAACTTCTGCTGCCAATTTCCTTGTCCCCACGGTGAGCCACTGCCACCCCCCGCCTCTGCAGGAGACCCTCCAACACTGGGAGGTAATTTTGATTCAGTCTCCCCTGGGTTCACTGTTCCTTCCCCTGGGTCCCGATGCGTACACTACTTTGTGTGTGCCCTCCATGAGTGGAATCTGTGTTTCCCCCAGTCCTGTCGAAGTCCTGCAATCAACTGCCACTAGGCTTCAACGTTTGATTCTCTAGGAATTCGTCCTCTTGTTTCCGGACCCCCAGGTTGGGAAGCCTGATGTGGGGCTCAGAACGTTCACTCCAGTGGGTGGACTTCTGTGGTATAAGTGTTATCCAGTCTGTGAGTCACCCACCCACCAGTTATGGGATTTGAGTTTACTGTGATTGCGCCCCTCCTACCATCACACTGTGGCTTCTCCTTTGTCTTTGTATGTGGGGTATCTTTTTTGGTGAGTTCCAGTGTCTTCCTACCAATGATTGCCCAGCAGCTAGTTGTGACTCTGGTGTTCTCGCAAGATGGAGTGAGAGCACGTTCTTCTACTCCGCCATCTTGGTTCCTCCTGCCCCTGGCTTTTGTTTTTTGGAAGAATTTTAATCACAGTTTCATTTTCAGTGCTTGTGATTGGTCTGTTCATACTTTCTATTTCTTCCTGGTTCAGTCTCGGAAGGTTGTGCATTTCTAAGAATTTGTCCATTTCTTCCCGGTTTTCCATTTTATTGGCATATAGTTTTTTGTAGTAATCTCTCATTGTCCTTTGTATTTCTGCAGTGTCAGTTGTTACTTCCCCTTTTTCATTTCTAATTCTATTGATTTGAGTCTTCTCCCTTTTTTTCTTGATGCATCTGTCTAATGGTGTATCAATTTTGTTTATCTTCTCAAAGAACCAGCTTTTAGTTTTATTGATCTTTGCTATTGTTTTCTTCATTTCTTTTTCATTTATTTCTGCTGTGATCTTTATGATTTCTTTCCTTCTGCTAACTTTGGGGTTTTTTTTTTTGTTCTTTCTCTAGTCGCTTTAGGTGTAAGATTAGGTTGTTTATTTGAGATTTTCTTGTTTTTTAAGGTAGGATTGTATTGTTATAAGCTTCCCTCTTAGAACTGCTTTTGCTGCATCCCATAGATTTTGGGTCGTCATGTTTTCATTGTCATTTGTTTCTAGGTATTTTTTGATTTCCTCTTTGTTTTCTTCAGTGATCTCTTGGTTATTAAGTAGTGTATTGTTTAGCCTCCATGTGTTTGTAGTTTTTACAGATTTTTTCCTGTAGTTGATATGTAGCCTCATAACATTTTGGTTGGAAAAGATACTTGATACAATTTCAATTTTCTTAAATATAGCAAGGCCTGATTTGTGACCCAAGATTTATCCTGCAGAATGTTCCATGAGCACTTGAGAAGAAAGTGTATTCTGTTGTTTTTGGATGGAATGTCCTATAAATATCAATTAAGTCTGTCTTGTTTAATGTATCATTTAAAGATTGTGTTTCCTTATTTATTTTCATTTTGGATGATCTGTCCCTTGGTGAAAGTGGGGTATTAAAGTCCCCTACTGTGATTGTGTTACTGTCGATTTCCCCTTTTATGGCTCTTAGTATTTGCCTTATGTATTGTGGTGCTCCTATGTTGGGTGTGTAAGTATTTACAGTTGTTACATCTTCTTCTTAGATTGATCCCTTGATCATTATGTAGTGTCCTTCTTTATCTCTTGTAATTGTCTTTGTTTTAAAGTCTATTTTGTCTGATATGAGAATTGCTACTCCAGGTTTCTTTTGATTTCCATTTGCATGGAATATTTTTTTCAGTCCCCTCACTTTCAGTCTGTATGTGTCCCTAGGTCTGAAGTGGGTGTCTTGTAGACAGCATATATACAGTAGACTACATTTTTAAAAAGTGTACTGAACTTTCTCCATACGTTTCTGTACTTTAAATGTTATCAATCATGCTGCAATTAATATCATTTAGCATCAGTTGTTTAAAAAGGTTAATGTCACTTCTAGGAATTATATTTTAAATACTGATTAAAATTCCAGTCCTCACTGATGATTCTTCTTGCCTAGTTTAGTTTATTTCAGGATCTTAGTTGGTATCACCTACTCTGTTGATTTAGTACGTGGTTATAGAGCAAACTACTAGATTTAAATATACCATTCCATAGAGATTTTTTGCCGAAGGCCTTGGTGCTTTGCCTTTAGTTAGGTTACGTATGGTTTTGTAAGGTAAAAATTCTACACTATTTTTAGAGAGATGTAGATGGAATAAACTTGGAGTGCCAGCCAAGTTTTTTCTTCCTAAATAAAAAGGCAGTTCCCCTAAAAGCTAAGCTGTTGCTTATAATTAGTCACAATAATTCTAATTTATACCTCATTGTAAGCACGTTGAGTATCTCAGATATGAATCATTTTGATCCGAATAGAAGCAATCTGTTCAACGTTAAAAAAAAAAAAGGTCTAGTTTATTCAGTTCTCATTGGCTTTCTTCCCAGACTAGTGACCATTGCAATAGTATGTCCAAAATAGAACAGGTTGGAATAAACCATAATTCTATGTGATTGACATTTCATTAAATCTTGGTCAGCACAAGGAGAGAAACAGAAGTTTAACCTCTTTTGATTAAAAAGCAAAGGTTGAGAAATACATATCTATGTGAAATTTTTTTTATATCCTAATGTGATATTATAGGACAGTTTTAAGGTGGTTGGTTTAAATATTTTTAATATCCTAGTAAATGGAGTGTATGTAGCCAGACAATAGGAATAACATGTATCTCTTTGGATAGATTTAGTTATGGGGTACACTTTCCCACTAAAGCAGAGTGAGTTGTAATACATTCCATTCATGTAAGTGCTGTTAACATATCTTACATTTCAAGGCAGTGAAAGTATATAATAAAAGAAAGACCCCAGATGCTGTCTTTGGGGTTAATGCTTTTCATTTAGTGCTCAGAATATGGTCCTTTGGTTCTGAGATAGTGCATAACTACAGGAAGATTGGGATGCATCTCAGAGACTGGATCTTGCGGGTATAGACATAAAGCACTTTTTAAATGCTAGTATATTTGTGGTGATCACTAACACAGCAATTACAGTTAGGGAATTAAAACAATGAGTGCTGCTGTTTTAATTCTTTCTGAACTCTTAGAGGGGATTTTGAAATGGCACCCTTTGGCCCCTGTGGTTGTGTCAGCCCGTGACAGGCCACCTGGAAGTAGATCCTGAAAGTCAATTTGGTTGTCATGTTGCAGTCTTAGCTTCTTTTTCTTGAGAAAGATAAAGGAGGGCATTCCACATTAGCAAAAGAAACTGGTAGGTATCAGATTTTGAAAAGTAATGTGTATTTGTAATAAGCCAAGTTAAAACCTATATTGTGACTGCTTAGAAATTAAATCCCCAAAAATGGTGGAAGATAAGAGTAGAAAAAATGTTTTCATCATTCACAGCTATCTAGACAAATGAGTAGTGCTTTTATGTAAATACATATATACAATTGCTCGAATTAATAAGTAACTATTAGATTTTTACTTTAATTTAAAGATGTTTAGATTTCATCCATCAGTCAGTAGTGTTAGGTACAGTAAATTTGCAGCTGCAAAGTTAATTTGAAAAATTGTCATGGCTTAACCTAAGCCCAGAGGAGTTGTGTTGATATTTTATCACAAGATGTGTGCTTCTGAAACTAACAGAGCAATGTCTGCTTAAAATATTTACTTTGATACTGTTTCTAGAAATTTTCATATACTTTTACTGCTATATTAGGTTTTGTCTTTGTCAGATTTATTGAGATATAATTTACATGTGGTAAAATTCACTTCTTAGATATATTGTTCTCTGAGCTTTAACAAACTATACAGTTATGTAACTCTGATCACAATCAAGATATGTAGTATTTCCATAACCCTAAAAAGTTTCCTCATACTCTGTGTGCAGTATCCTTACCCCACTTCCAGACCTTGTCAAACTGCAAAGTTCTACCTTTTCTTAATACGACATAAACTGAGTCATACAGTATGTAGCCTCTTGTATCTGGCTTCTTTCACTTAGTGTAATGCTTTTGAGATACATTTAGGCTGATACATGTATCAGTTTGTTCCTTTATATTGCTAAGTAGTACTTTGTTTTATGGATGTAGCACGAGTTATTATCCATTTATCAGTTGAAGAGTCAGAGAATGTATCCTTTTTTTCTATATTGCTGAAGAGTTTGTGTAATTTCAGTGTTATTTCTTCCTTATATGTTTGGTACGATTCACAAGTGAGGCCACTTGATCTAAAGATTATTTTGTAGATTTAATTTCTTTAATAGTTATAGGACTAATTAGATTTCTCTTTCTTTCTGTGTCAGTTTTGGTAAGTTAAATTTTTTTTCTAGGAATTTGTTCATTTCCTCTAAATCTTCAATTTTTTTTTTTTTTTTTTTTGCGGTATGCAGGCCTCTCACTGTTGTGGCCTCTCCCACTGCGGAGCACAGGCTCCGGACGCTCAGGCTCAGCGGCCATGGCTCATGGGCCCAGCTGCTCCACGGCATGTGGGATCTTCCTGGACCGGGGCACGAACCCATGTCCCCTGCCTCAGCAGGCAGACTCTCAACCACTGCGCCACCAGGGAAGCCCCTCTTCAATTCTTTTGACATAAAATTTTTTATAATCTATTAAGATTTTCCGTATATATTATTAATTATGTGGCAATAATTCTTTTTCCATCCTAATATCTATTGTTTGTGCTTTCCATTTTTTTCTTAATCAATCTTGTTGGGAATTTATCAATTTTATTAGTTTTTACAAGCAACCAACCTTTGGCTTTCTTTGTATTATGTGTGTATTTGTTTTCATTAATTCTTATTATTATTCTAATTCTTATATTTTCTCCTTTTAGTTTCTTTAGGTTTAATGTGCTGTTCATTTTCTACCATCTTGAGAAGGATGTTTAGCTCATTTGTTTTGAATTTTTCTCCTTTTCTAATATATTAATATATAATTATGAATTTTTCTCTAATTATAGCTTTAGGTACATCCCATAAGTTTTATTATAGAGTATTTTCACTGTCATTCAGTTCAGAATATTTTCTAGTTTATATTCCAACATCTCCATTTGATTTATGAGTTAATTTAGAAGAGTATTTCTTATTATAAAATTGACCGTTTTTTGGGTGGACAGTTCTATTTTAGCATATATATATAAACTCATGTAACTACCACCACAGTGAAGATACAGAACAGTTAGTTCTATTAACCCCCAAATAACTTTCATGTTATCCCTTTGAATTTATACTGTCTATCTCTAGCACCTGGTAACCACTGATCTCTTCTTTTTTTTGTCACTAAATGTTTAAAGGTTTATCTTGTTTTTTTAAAAAATAAATTTATTTATTTTTGGTTGTGTTGGGTCTTCATTGCTGCATGCAGGCTTTCTCTAGTTGTGGCGAGGGGGAGCTGCTTTTCATTGCGGTGCACAGGCTTCTTATTGCGGTGGCTTCTCTTGTTGCAGAACACGGGCTCTAGGCACGCGGGCTTCAGTAGTTGTGGCATGTGGGCTCAGTAGTTGTGGCTCATGGTCTCTAGAGCACAGGATCAGTGGTTGTGGCGCATGGGCTTAGTTGCTCTGTGGCATGTGGGGTCTTCCCAGACCAGAGCTCAAACCTGTGTCCCCTGCACTGGCAGGTGGATTCCTAACCACTGCACCACCAGGGAAGCCCCTAAAGGTTTATCTTTCTGAAAATGTTATGTGAGTGAATCATATAGCATGTACTTTTGAGACTTGCTTTCTTCCCTCGGCATAATGCATTTGAGATTTGTTCAATTTGCAGCAAGCTCAACAGGTCATTCCTTTTCATCGCTGAGTCACATTCCATTGTATCAGTGTACTACTGTTTATTCTTTCGCTTGCTGAAGGACATTGGTGATTATGAATAGAGCTGCAGTAAACATTCATGTATAGGGTTTTCTGTGATTATAAGTTTTCATTTCTCTCAGTAAATAACTAGATGAGGGATTGATGTAAAAAATTATAAATTTACTCTTTATTGTTATAGGAAACTGCCAAACTGTATTCCAAGGTGATTGTACTGTTTTGCCTTCTTACCAGTAATGTATAAAAGTTTCAGTTGCTCCAAATCCTCATCAGCACTTGCCATTTTAAATATTATTTACTTCAGCCATTCATACATGTCTGTAGTGGTATCTCATCATGGTTTTAGTTTGAATTTCCCCAATGCTAATAATATTCAATACCTTTTCATATGCTTATTTGCAATCCATATATTTCTGCAACTCTTTTTTTTAAACATCTTTTTTGGAGTATAATTGCTTTACAATGGTGTGTTAGTTTCTGCTTTATAACAAAGTGAATCAGTTATACATATACATATGTTCCCATTTCTCTTCCCTCTTGCGTCTCCATCCCTCCCTACTTCCCTATCCCATCCCTCTAGGTGGTCACAAAGCACCGAGCTGATCTCCCTGTGCTATGCGGCTGCTTCCCATTAGCTATCTATTTTACATTTGGTAGTGTATATATGTCCATGCCACTCTCTTGCTTTGTCACAGCTTACCCTTCCCCCTCCCCATATCCTCAAGTCCATTCTCTAGCAGGTCTGTGTCCATATTCCCGTCTTACCCCTAGGTTCTTCATGACTTTTCATTTTTTTTTCTTAGATTCCATACATATGTGTTAGCATACGGTATTTGTTTTTCTCTTTCTGACTAACTTCACTCTGTATGACAGACTCTAAGTCCATCCACCTCACTACAAATAACTCAATTTCGTTTCTTTCATGGCTGAGTAATATTCCATTGTATATATTTGCCACATCTTCTTTATCCATTCATCTGATGATGGACACTTAGGTTGTTTCCATGTCCTGCATGTTGCAAATAGAGCTGCAAAGAACATTATGGTACATGACTCTCTTAGAATTATGGTTTTCTCAGGGTATATGCCCAGTAGTGGGATTGCTGGGTTGTATTGGTAGTTCTATTTGTAGTTTTTAAAGGAACCTCCATACTGTTCTCCATAGTGGCTGTATCAATATACATTCCCACCAACAGTGCAAGAGTGTGCCCTTTTCTCCACACCCTCTCCAGCATTTCTTGTTTCTAGATTTTTTGATGATGGCCATTCTGACCTGTGTGAGATGATATCTCATTGTAGTTTTGATTTGCATTTCTCTAATTATTAGTGATGTTGAGCATTCTTTCATGTGTTTGTTGGCAGTCTGTATATCTTCTTTGGAGAAATGTCTATTTAGGTCTTTTGCCCATTTTTGGATTGGGTTGTTTGTTTTTTTGTTATTGAGCAGCATGAGCTGCTTGTAAATTTTGGAGATTAATCCTTTGTCACTTGCTTCATATGCAAATATTTTGTCCCATTCTGAGGGTTGTCCTTTTGTCTTGTTTATGTTTTCCTTTGCTGTGCAAAAGCTTTGAAGTTTCATGAGGTCCCTTTTGTTTATCTTTGTTTCCATTTCTCTAGGAGGTGGGTCAAAAAGGATCTTGCTGTGATTTATGTTATGGAGTGTTCTGCCTATGTTTTCCTCTAAGAGTTTGATAGTGTCTGGCCTTACATTTAGGTCTTTAATCCATTTTGAGCTTATTTTTGTGTATGGTGTTAGGGAGTGTTCTAATTTCATACTTTTATATGTACCTGTCCAGTTTCCCCAGCATCATTTATTGAAGAGGCTATCTTTTCTCCACTGTATATTCTTGCCTCCTTTATCAAAGATAAGGTAACCATATGTGCGTGGGTTTATCTCTGGGCATTCCATCCTGTTCCATTTATCTATATATCTGCTTTTGTACCAGTACCATACTTTCTTGATTACTGTAGCATTGTAGTATAGTCTGAAGTAAGGGATCCTGATCCCTCCAGCTCCATTGTTCATTCTCAAGATTGCTTTGGGGCTTCCCTGGTGGCGCAGTGGTTGAGCGTACGCCTGCCGATGCAGGGGACACGGCTTCGTGCCCCAGTCCGGCAAGATCCCACATGCCGCGGAGCGGCTGGGCCTGTGAGCCATGGCCATTAAGCCTGCACGTCCAGAGCCTGTGCTCCACAATGGGAGAGGCCACAAAGTCAGAGGCCCGCGTACCGCAAGAAAATAAAAAAATTAAAAAAAATAAAAATAAATAAATAAAAGATTGCTTTGGCTTTTCAGGGTCTTTTGTGTTTCCAAACAAATTGTGAAATTTTTTGTTCTAGTTCTGTGAAAAACGCCAGTGGTAGTTTGATAGGGATTGCATTGAATCTGTAGATTGCTTTGGGTAGTAGAGTCATTTTCACTATGTTGATTCTTTCATCCAAGAACATGGTATATCTCTCCATCCATTTGTATCATCTTTAATTTCTTTCAACAGTGTCTTACAATTTTTGACATACAGGTCTGTTGACTGCTTAGGTAGGTTTATTCCTAGATATTTTATTCTTTTGGTTGCAATCGTAAATGGGAGTGTTTTCTTGATCTCACTTTCAGATTTTTTATCATTAGTGTATAGGAATGCTAGAGTTTTCTGTGCATTAATTTTGTATCCTGCTACTTTACCAAATTCATTGATTAGCTCTAGTAGTTTTCTGGTAGCCTCTTTAGGATTCTCTTTTTATTGTATGATGTCATCTGCAAACAGTGACAGCTTTACGTCTTCTTTTCCGATTTGGATTCCTTTTATTTCCTTTTCTTCTCTGATTGCTGTGGCTAAAACTTCCAAAACTATGTTGAATAAGACTGGTGAGAGTGGGCAACCTTGTCTTGTTCTTGATCTTAGTGGAAATGCTTTCAGTTTTTCACCATTGAGGACAATGTTGGCTGTGGGTTTGTCATATATGGCCTTTATTATGTTGAGGAAAGTTCCCTCTGTGCCTACTTTCTGGAGGGTTTTTATCATAAATGGGTGTTGAATTTTGTTGAAAGCTTCCTCTGCATCTATTGAGATGATCATATGGATTTTATCTTTCAATTTGTTAATATGGTTTATCACATTGACTGATTTGCATATATTGAAGAATCCTTGCATTCCTGGAATAAACCCCACTAGATCATGGTGTATGATCCTTTTAATGTGCTGTGGATTCTGTTTGCTAGTATTTTGTTGAGGATTTTTGCGTCTGTGTTCATCAGTGTTATTGGCCTGTAGTTTGCTTTCTTTGTGACATCCTTGTCTGGTTTTGGTATCAAGGTGATGGTGGCCTCATAGAATGGGTTTGGGAGTGTTTCTCCCTCTGCTATATTTTGGAAGAGTTTGAGAAGTGTAGGTGTTAGCTCTTCTCCAAATGTTTGATAGAATTTGCCTGTGAAGCCATCTGGTTCTGGGCTTTTGTTTGTTGGAAGATTTTTAATCAGAGTTTCAATTTCAGTGCTTGTGATTGGTCTGTTCATATTTTCTGTTTCTTCCTGATTCAGTCTTGGCAGGTTGTGCATTTCTAAGAATTTGTCCATTTCTTCCAGGTTGTCCATTTTATTGGCATAGAATTGCTTGTAGTAATCTCTCATAATAGTTTGTATTTCTGCAGTGTCTGTTGTTACTTCTCCTTTTTCATTTCTAATTCTATTGATTTGAGTCTTCTCCCTTTTTTTCTTGATGAGTCTGGCTAATGGTTTATCAATTTTGTTTATGTTCTCAAAGAACCACCTTTTAGTTTTATTGATCTTTGCTATCGTTTCCTTCATGTCTTTTTCATTTATTTCTGATCTGATTTTTATGATTTCTTTCCTTCTGCTAACTTTGGGGTTTTTTTGTTCTTCTTTCTCTAATTGCTTTATGTGCAATATAAGGTTGTTTATTTGAGATGTTTCCTGTTTCTTAAGATAGGATTGTATTGCTATAAACTTCTGTCTTAGAACTGCTTTCGCTCCATCCCATAGGTTTTGGGGCGTCGTGTCTCCATTGTCATTTGTTTCTAGCTATTTTTTGATTTCCTCTTTGTTTTCTTCAGTGATCACTTCGTTATTAAGTAGTGTATTGTTTAGCCTCCATGTGTGTATATTTTTTACAGATCTTTTCCTGTAATTGATATCTAGTCTCATAGCATTGTGGTCGGAAAAGATACATTATATAATTTCAATTTTCTTAAATTTACCAAGGCTTGATTTGTGACCCAAGATATGATGTATCCTGGAGAATGTTCCATGAGCACTTGAGAAGAATGTGTATTCTGTTGTTTTTGGATGGAATGTCCTATAAATATCAATTAAGTCCATCTTGTTTAATGTATCACTTAAAGCTTGTGTTTCCTTGTTTAATTTCCTTTTGGATTATCTGTCCATTGGTGAAAGTGGGGTGTTAACGTCCCTTACTATGAATGGGTTACTGTCGATTTCCCCTTTTATGGCTGTTAGTATTTGCCTTATGTATTGAGGTGCTCCTATGTTGGGTGCATAAATATTTACTGTTGTTATATCTTCTTCTTGGATCGATCCCTTGATCATTATGTAGTGTCCTTCTTTGTCTCTTCTAAAAGTCTTTATTTTAAAGTCTATTTTGTGTGATATGAGAATTGCTACTCCAGCTTTCTTTTGGTTTCCATTTGCATGGTGTATCTTTTTCCATCCTCTGACTTTCAGTCTGTATGTGTCTCTAGGTCTGAAGTGGGTCTCTTGTAGACAGCATATATATGGGTCTTGTTTTTGTATCCATTCAGCCAATCTGTGTCTTTTGGTGGGAGCATTTAGGCCATTTACATTTAAGATAATTATCAATATGTATGTTCCTATTCCCATTTTTTTAATTGTTTTGGGTTCGTTATTGTAGGTCTTTTCCTTCTCTTGTGTTTCTTGCGTAGAGAAGTTCCTTTAGCATTTGTTGTAAAGCTGGTTTGGTGTTGCTGAACTCTTTCAGCTTTTGCTTATCTGTAAAGGTTTTAATTTCTCCATCAAATCTGAATGAGATCTTTGCTGGGTAGAGTAATCTTGGTTGTGAGTTTTTCTCCTTTATCACTTTAAATATGTCCTGCCAGTCCCTTCTGGCTTGCAGAGTTTCTGCTGAAAGATCAGCTGTTAACCTTATGGGCATTCCCTTGTGTGTTATTTGTTGTTTTTCCCTTGCTGCTTTTAATATGTTTTCTTTATATTTAATTTTTGACAGTTTGATTAATATGTGTCTTGGCATATTCTTCCTTGGATTTATCCTGTATGGGACTGTCTGTGCTTCCTGGACTTGATTAACTATTTCCTTTCCCATATTAGGGAAGTTTTCAACTATAGTCTCTTCAAATATTTTCTCAGTCCCTTCTTTTTCTCTTCTTCTTCTGGAACCCCTATAATTTGAATGTTGGTGCATTTAATGTTGTTCCAGAGGTCTCTGAGACTGTCCTCAGATCTTTTCATTCTTTTTTCTTTATTCTGCTCTGCAGTAGTTATTTCCACTATTTTATCTTCCAGGTCACTTATCCGTTCTTCTTCCTCAGTTATTCTGCTATTGATCCCATCTAGAGTATTTTTAATTTCATTTATTGTGTTGTTCATCATTGTTTGTTTCATCTTTAGTTCTTCCAAGTGCTTGTTAAATGTTTCTTGCATTTTCTCTATTCTATTTCCAAGATGTTGGATCATCTTTACTATCATTATTTTGAATTCTTTTTCTGGTAGACTGCTATTTCCTCTTCATTTGTTTTTTCTGGTGGGTTTTTACCTTGTTCCTTCATCTGCTGTGTGTTTTTCTGTCTTCTTATTTTGCTTATCTTACTGTGTTTGGGGTCTCTGTTTTGCAGGCTGCAGGTTCGTAGTTCCCGTTGTTTTTGGTGTCTGTCCCCCGTGGCTAAGGTTGGTTCAGTGGGTTGTGTAGGCTTCCTGGTGGAGGGGACTAGTGCCTGTGTTCTGCTGGATGAGGCTGGATCTTGTCTTTCAGGTGGGTGGGTCCACGTCTGGTGGTGTGTTTTGGGGTGTCTTTGTACTTACTGTGATTTTAGGCAGCCTGTCTTCTGATGGTTGGGATTGTGTTCCTGTCTTGCTAGTTGTTTGGCATAGGGCGTCCAGCACTGTAGCTTGCTGGTCGTTGAGTGAAGCTGGATGCTGGTGTTGAGATGGAGATCTCTGGAAGATGTTTGTCGTTTGGTATGTGGAGCTGGAAGGTCTCTTATCGACCAGTGTCCTGAAGTTGGCTCTGCCACCTCACAGGCACAGCACTGACTCTTGGCTGCCGCACCAAGAGCCTTTCATCCATACAGCTCAGAATAAAAGGGAGGGAAAGTAGAAAGAAAGAATTAGTAGAAGTAGAAAGAAAGAATGAAAGAAGGAAAGAAAGAAAGGAGGGAAGGGGGAGGGAGGAAGGAAGGAGGGAAGCAAGTAAAAAAGAAGATAAAGTAAAATAAAATAAAGTATGATAAAATATAATAAAGTTATTAAAATGAAAAATAGTTAAGAAAATAAAGAAAATGGATGGATAGAAACCTAGGACAAATGGTGGAAGGAAAGCTATACGGACAAAATCTCACACAGAAGCATACATATACACACTCACAAAAAGAGGAAAGGGGGTAAAAGTGATAAATCTTGTTCTCAAAGTCCACCTGCTGAATTTGGGATGATTTGTTGTGTAAAGGAGGGAAGGAAGGGAGGAAGGAAGGAAGGAAGGGGAAAGAAAGAAAGAAGATAAAGTAAAAGAAAATAGTTATTAAAATAAAAAATAATTATTATAAAAAAACCCCCATAAAACGGATGAATAGAACCCTAAGACAAATGTTGGAAGCAAAGCTATACAGACAAAATCTCACACAGAAGCATACACATACACACTCACAAAAAGAGGAAAAGGGGTAAAAATCATAAATCTTGCTCTCAACGTCCACCTCCTCAATTTGGGGTGATTTGTTGTCTATTCATATATTCCACAGATGCAGGGTACATCAAGTTGATTGTGGAGCTTTATTCCGCTGTTTCTGAGGCTGCTGGGAGAGATTTCCCTTTCTCTTCTTTGTTCTCACAGCTCCCAGGGGCTCAGCTTTGGATTTGGCCCCGCCTCTGCGTGTAGGTCGACGGAGCACGTCTGTTCTTGGCTCAGACAGGACGGCATTAAAGGAGCAGCTGCTTCGGGGAATCTGGCTCACTCAGGCTGGGGGGCGGGGGCCGGAGGGAGGAGCACGGAGTACTGGGCGAGCCTGTGGCGTCAGAGGCCGGCGTGACGTTGCACCAGCCTGAGGCACGCTGTGCGTTCTCCCAGGGAAGTTGTCCCTGGATCCCAGGACCCTGGCATTGGCGGGCTGCACAGGCTCCACGGAACGGAGGTGTGGATAGTGACCTGTGCTCGCACGCAGGCTTCTTGCTGGTGGCAGCAGCAGCCTTAGCGTCTCGTGCCCGTCTCTGGGGTCCGCGCTTTTAGCCGCGGCTCGCGCCTGTCTCTGTAGCTCCTTTAAGCAGCGTTCTTAATCCCCTCTCCTCGCGCACCAGGAAACAAAGAGGGAAGAAAAAGTCTCTTGCCTCTTAGGCAGGTCCAGACTTTCCTGGACTCCCTCCCGGCTAGCTGTGGTGCACTATCCCCTTCAGACTGTGTTCACGCTGCCAGTCCTCTCCCTGGGCTCTGTGGGAAGCCCGAGCCTCAACTCCCAGCCCCGCCCGCCCCTGCGGGTGAGCAGACAAGCCTTTCGGGCTGGTGAGTGCCAGTCGGCCCTGATCCTCTGTACGGTAATCCCTCCGCACCCCTGTTGCTGCGCTCTCCCCCATGGCTGCGAAGCTTTCCCCCTCCGCCACCCACAGTCTCCGCCCGCGAAGGGGCTTCCTAGTGTGTGGAAACCTACCCTCCTTCATAGCTCCCTCCCACTGGTGCAGGTCCCGTCCCTCTTCTTTTTATTCTTTTTTCCTTTGCCCTACCCAGGTACATAGGGGAGTTTCTTGCCTTTTGGGAGGTCTGAGGTCTTCTGCCAGCGTTCAGTGGGTGTTCTGAAGGAGTTGTTCCACGTGTAGATGTATTTCTGATGTATTTGTTGGGAGGAAGATGATCTGCACGTCTTTCTCTTCAGCAATCGTCGCCTCCACTTTCCTCTTTTATTTCATTATTGACCCACTGTTTTTTTAGTAGCATGTTGTTTAGTCTCCTTGTAATCTTTTTTTTTCTCAATTGTTTTTCTGTGACTTCCTCTTTGCCCTAGAGATTATTTAGATGTGAGACGTATAATCCAAGTGTTTAGAGATTTCTCTGTATCTTTCTGTTATTGATTTATAGTTTCATTCCCATTATGATCAGAGAACATACTTTGTATGATTTTTTTTTTTGTAAATTAGTTAAGGTTTGTTTTATGACTCAGGATATTGTATATCTTGGTGAATGTTCCATGTGTTTTTTGCTATTGTTGGGTCATGTGTTGAATAAATGGCAATTAGATCCAGTTAGTTGATACACTTATTGTATTCTGTTTTCTTGCTTATTTCTGCCTACTATTTATGTTGATTACTGAGAGAGAAGTGATCCTGGATTTGTCTATTTTTCCTTTCAGTTTTTGCGTTGTGCTTTTTTGAGTCCTTTTGTTAGGTGTATGTACACTTAAGATTATGTCTTTCTTCATTATATAATGCCCCTCTTTGTTCTTGGCTGTTTTATTGCTGCACAATACACAGTGTCTTTTATTAATATAGCTACTACACATAACTTTTTACCAGTGTTTGCATGGTATATCTTTTCCATCTTTGTATTTTTAACATGCCTAGATTATTATATTTGAAATGAGTCTCTTACATATAGATGGATTTTTGAAATCCATTTTGACAATAACTCTCTTCTAATTGGTGTGTTTATAACTTACTAACTTTATTTATTTTATAGTCTATGACTTCATTGTGTGTAGTCCCAATGAGTCCATTTCTGTTGCCTCTGAGGGCAATCTGGGATAAAAATGTAGTTTCAGTACTTGAATTTCTAACTCTTAGATGCCATCAAACAAACCATAGATATTTTAACATAAATTTCCTAGTCGTTTTAGTAGTTTTTAGAGAAAGAAATGATCTGGATTTACTTAGTCTACTATCACTAGAATCTGAATATCCATCCTATTTTATTACGTCCTCTATACCTTAGTGTCAGGAGGTGAATTTGTTACCCTTCTTAGTTTCCATTCTCCCTTCCAAATGATTGTTCTTCTACCCTTTATTTTAAATAGAGTAAATTAAAATATATTCCTCTGAGTGTGTGTCATTCATCATAAAACTTTTTTTCCTTCCTTTTGCTGCTGTATCTTTCCTAGCCATTACTCCTTTTTCACTGAAAACTGGCATCTGGCTCACATTCTTCCTGTCCTTGAACCTATTATCCAAGTCTTCAGTAGGTCAGAACTGTTCTTGAACTTTCGATAATCCATATGTCTACTGTTAGATATTTCTAGAACCTCAAGTACAGTATATCCAAAGCTAATCTCATGACCCCTCCGTCCAAAGGTTTCTCACATCCATGAAGCAATTAAGTTTAAAAAACTTCCCTTGGGTTTCCACTTCTGATGATGTCTAAGAAACTGATTTCAAATAATTCATCTCATAGATGAGAATTATGCAGTTACTAAGTATATAATTTTTTCATGGCCCTTTGGAAGTATAATTATGGTTACTACATTTTCTCAACCCAGAATTAGAATGTATGATCACACCAACTTGTACCTATAAGGTTACTAGATTGTAAATTAGTAATGAGTACTGTATACGCGCCCCCCCCGCCCCCGCCCAATCCGTGATGTGTTACCAGGGTAGATATAGTAGATACAACATTAGCCTAGTTTATTTGGGTTCTAGTTCTGGCTCTTTTCTCCAAAGTTGCGTGTGACTTTGGGCTGTTCACTTACTAACATCTCTGGGTTTATATTCTTTAGCTCTAAAAGGAGAGGGGTAGAGTAAAGGCCTCTGAAGTCTCTTTTTGTGGTGGAAGATCAGCTCACCAGTTTCGAATGAAGAAGAGTATAATATTCTGAGATTGAAGGGGAAAGGGGGATGTATTAGAATAACCCTTAAAATATAATGATCAGGCTCCTCACATTAAATTAATTACCTTGGTATGGAGTCTTTACCTTTTGCACGTGCAAGGACCTTGGTGACTGAATATAGTGTAGGTATAATCACCTAACAGATGCCCTGCCTCCCTTCTATCACTTGTTTATCAAATATTTATTTGAGCTGGGTCTTGGACATCCCATGGTGAACAGTTATGGTACCTGACTCTATGGAGTTTATGGTCCATTTGGCAAAATAGTTATGAATTACATAAGTAAATATAAAATTTTAGTAATGATTAGTGTCAAGGATAAGGGATGCATAGTGTTAAATGGCATGTAATTGAGGGGGAGGGAGGCATTGACTTAAAACAGTCAAGCAAACTTTCCTGAAGAAATAAGGATGAATAGAAATTATTAAGGAAAGGAAGTAGAACATTATAGTCAGAGGAAACATCATCAACAAAGGTCTCTGGATGGGTGGGAGACTGATATGACCAGGGACTGAAAGATGATCAGAGTAGCTAGAATGGAGAGGAGAGGGAGCACAGTATGAGATGGGGCCGGAGAAGCAGATAGGGGCTAGACTCTGCAGGGCCTTGTAAACTTGGTTAAGGATTTTGGTCTCTATCTCAAGAGTAACAGGATGCCTTTGAAGTGTTTTAATCTGATGGGTAATGTGGTCAGATTAGTGCTTTGAAAAGATCACTCTAGCTGCAGTGTAGAAAACAGATTGCAGAGGGTAAGAGTGAATGCGAAGAAACCAGATAAGTAGCACAGTAGTCTAGGAGAGATGTAATAGTAGCTTGGACCAGGGATTTGGTATGGAGATAGAAAAGTTGATGAATTTGAGAGATATTTATGTATTTAATGATGGATTTGATTTAGTAAAAGAGATGAAGATGTTAAGGATAACCAGTAGTTTTCCAGTTTGCTCAGTGAAATGATGCTGTTACATTTTTACTGACCTTTGAAGGGTTACACTGGAAGAGACCATGGTATGAGGTACAAGATCATAAGTTTACTTTGAATGTATTGAGTGTGAGAAGCCTTTGGAACATTCAAGAGGACAGATAAAGTAGCCAGTAGGATATGTAGGTGCAGAACTCAGAAGAATTCTAGCCTGGAGTATTAGGCTTTCAATTCCTTTTTATCTTTAACTCTTTAGGTATTTCACTTGGAATTTGAAAACTATAATGACCTATAAAGGGGAGGCGGTAGTGACCAATGCAATATCTCTCGTATGGCAAGATTAAATCATGATGACTTCTGGACCTTACCCAAAGGCCATAGCAAAAATAAATGCAATGTGCTGTGGATCACTTTGGATGCTATTAAAATGTGTCTGACACTGTTATAGTTACTGGATATTGCAGAAATGGATGACATGTTCTTTGATCTCAAGAAACTTCCATCTAGTTTGGAAGTCAGACACGTAAATAGATGATAACAATGTAGTGTGAGTGCTGTGACAGAGAGATGCTTAGGGCAACATATCAGAGGGACACTTAACCCAAAATGGGCCCAGTCAAGGAAGATTTTCTAGAGTTGTTGATACCTAAGCCATCCGGAAGAACATGGAAAAGGAAGTAGACAGGAGAGGGGAAAATGAAAGGATTGAGGCAAGAGGGATCATAGTGTGTTTGGGAAACCATTTTTATTCCCCCCTTTCTGGGTGAAACTACCATTTTATTGTCAGACAGAACAGAAGGCGCATTCTGGAAAGAAGAGGGTGACATTTAGCTTTGTTGGTTCTTTTTTCTTTTTGTTTTGTTTCTCTCCCTTCTTCTTTCTCCCCTCCCCTTTCATCTCCCTTTCTGAATAGGTAATATATAGTTCAAAATTGGAGATTATATAAAGGTATACATACAGTAAAGAATCTGTATTCCACTTTGTCCCCCATCTACCTAATTCCTTCCCTCCTACTCCCCTACAAAATCCAGTCATTATATTTATTTATTATATCTTCTTCTAGAGTTTCTTTAAGAAGAATTATAATCAAATATAAATTTTAAAATTCATTTTTCTTTTTGGGATCTTTAGTTCATCCTGGCTTAAGAAAAATGTAAGAAGGGGATATAAGAGGAGGTACCAGAGGAGTTTTGACTTGAAGGATTTTAAACCAGAGAAGTGGCACCAAGGAGAATGGGTTAAAGACCAAGAGACCATTGAGGAGTCTTATAGTAAGTAATGTTGAGAGAGTGGTGACTCTCTCAAAAAAGCCTTCATTAAGGTAGTGGTAGTGGAGAAAGAATGTCATTTAATTGGATCTTGATCTTACTTAAGACTTGGGTTCAGAAACTAACCACGTATTTAATAATAAACAATAGTGTGGAGACACTAATGATGGAGTTTTGATGAGTTGTGTGAATGAATGGTGAGTGGAGAGAAGAATGTAAACCAGTGGGGCTTATCCATGAAATTGAGGAAAAGAAGCTAATAGAGAAGCTAGGTGTAGCACAGTGCTTAATAGCTCATACCTGATTGTTGACCTGATTTTAAATCCAGCTCTTCCATTTACTAGCTATATGATCTTGGGCAAGTCCCTTAATCTCTTGAAGTCTTGGTTTCTTTATCTGTAAAATGGCTATGATAAACATAACTACTTCCTGGAATTGGATGAGGATTAGAAGAGATAATACCTAAGGAAGGCTTTTTATCCAGGGCTCACCCAGCAAGGCTAATCACAGATTGGGAAGTGTTTACCTTTGAAGTGAGTGAAGGTGAAAAACTAGTAGAGAATGAGGAGGTGGTTAGGTCAAAGTGGAAAAGAATATGAAATACTTATACAGTTAACCTTGGTAATCTGGCAGTAGTTGACTTGGAAATGCCAGTGAGTTTTTTAGGCCTCAGTCTGTTTATCCATACTATAATAGTTAAGTTAGACTAAATGATCAAGGTCCTTCCAATTCTGTTTTCCTGATACCCTACCTAGCCATCTTTGAATTCTGAAGTCATATAATCTATGTTACAGATTTCAGAATGAAAACTACAGTTCTTTCAGATCCTATTAATTTCTTGATTTAGATTTATTATATGGCAACACACAGAGTTTTACCTCTATATACATTTAACTTTGTTTTTATGTGCTTCCTTAAATAATTTTGCTGTTTTGACCATAAAAGAAAGAGATACTTTTTCCTTTTCTTTTTCTTTTCTTTTTTTTTCAGTAACCACCTTGTAAAAAGTCTATTGTTTGCCTTGGCCCTTTTAATCTGCCCATGAGGAATTCAAGCCGAATGATAGGGAGCTGTGAAAATCCAGTTAGTGTGAGCTGTAATCTTTTTTGCTGGCTTTAAATAGTTAGAGTACCATGCAGACACCCTGCAGATAACTGAATCAAAACATACAGTAATCACCTAGACATAGATTCTGTCTTTGCTGTTACGGAACTATAGTAGAAATCGCTAATAACCATTTACTTTTCAGAAAAATATTTGGTCATGATATCAAATAAAATCAGGGTTAGATATTAAAAGCTATATTTCACAGGTAGACAACCCAGTGTTTGTGAAAAGTATTGATTTCTGTAAATTTGATGTTATCCAGTATTTATAATATCCTCTGACTATTACAGACTCAGGAAAACATCTTTATAGAAAGAAAATATTTATAATCCTCTAATCTTTCAGTCGTCTTCTACTTTCAGATATCGCTAACAGAAAACAAACTGTTAAGATAATCAGGCTTTTGAACTATAATAAAAGACAAGAAGGAAGTATGCTCTTTTTTTGTTATAAAAGAAACTGGTTCCACTAATGCAGTTTATTGAATTTAGGTAGCAAAATATTCTCTGATAACTTTGTCAAATGACAGTCTATTTTTCTAGTTTTACATGCTGGTTTTTTTGTTGTTGTTGTTAAAAGATGGATCTCTCATCCATTAGATTCTGCATTAGAGTGATGAGAAACACAGTGTGCAGTATGCCGGTGCTGCCTCCTAATTTCATTAGCTTTCCATTTTCTAATAGTGCTGTTGATAATATTCTGGTGAAGTTTATAAAATAAAATAGGCTATTTGTTGAAACAAATATCCTAGTGTTGCCGGCATGATTCATGCTACATTAGGAGTTCATAAGTCATTAGTAATTTTTTATGTTCAGTGTATTGTTCTGAACAGCAAACTTGAACTCCTTTGTTTTGAAAGATTCATAGGGTCTGTTCCAGGACAAAGGTTTCATAAAGTAGATGCCTTTCCTATGCTTATCGCTTTGCCTCAGGCAATTTTGTAGAGCTCAACATGCCAGTCCTTCAAAATAGGGAAGCCTACTTTTCATCAGAAATATAGATTCTAAGGACTGTGATTGTCAGTCTACATTCTCAATACTTAGTTTTTCTGTAAACTTTTTTATTAGATGTAGATTCAAACATATGAAAAAGTAGATGATGGGTATAATAAATCTAATTTATTCATCTTTCACTTCCAGCACTTTGCAGTATGTGGTCTGTTTTAGAAATGCTGTATACAAATAGTTTTGAAAACCTGTTATTATATTACCTGATGTTTCCATGGAAGTTCTAAAAGCTTCATTGCTATTTCAGTGGACTGAGAAGTTTGGGTATGTGTTTAGATTAATAAGAAATAATATTAAGAGGGACATTCTAAATTTGATATTTTAAGAGTAGTTATAATATTTTCATTTACATACATTGTACTATGTACATTGTGTAAAACATTCTGACCAACAGATATTTGTGGGGAAATATTCAAGCATTTGCTAACAATGATAACATTATTTATCGCTCATACCTCTATGTTCTCACTTATAACCATTTTTGCCTCTTCTTTCTAAGCTGCCTACTCCTATGGTCACATCTTAAAAAGTTAACAAGCTTGTCATTATCACCAGCTATAACCCCAGTCAAGTCTTGTTAGCATATTTTCCTTTCTCTGTTTACCATCTCCCACATTTCCAGGTCATTTACTCTAGTATCCCCTATAAAAATGTTTGACCTTACTGAGACCATCAAACACACCACTGTTCATTATCCATCATCTACTTTCTGTCTTCACTTCCCTTCTTACCCAAATAAGTTTCATTTTTTCCTATGAAAATGGATGAAGTGTCCTTGTTTTTATCTTTTGCTCTGAATCCAATTACCTCTTCTAATTATACTCTTTCCAGGGATCAATTCCTCCTTCTTCTGGATAATTCTTACCAGCATTTTACAAAATCAAACCAAAACAAACTAAAACAAAAAGACCTTAACCCTCTGCTGATCTCTCATGTCTTACAGCTCTATACCATTTCTCTGCTCTGCATTTCTCTGCTCAGAATATCAGTTGATTTTATTTATTTTTTTTGCTTCATCTCCTGTTCACTCTTCAACACATTTGAGTTTCTGTTTTTACCTCTGCACTGAAACAGCTCTTGTCAAGTCAGCTGCTCTTGTCAAGTGACTTCTGTTTTGCCAGATCCAGTAGACACCTCTCTTTTATCATCTTACATGTTTTCTCAGCAGTATTCAGCACAGTTTATTACTCCATCTTTAATCTTCTTCTCCCGGGCCCCCTTCTTCCTCCTCCTTGAAATACCTTCCTCTCTTGATCTGCTGTAATTTTATCTCAATGGCCACTCCTTTGCTGGCTCCTGCTTCTTCCAGTGTTGAAGCAGCTCAAGGCTTTTATCTGAGTCCATCATTTTTCAATTTCTACATACTTTCTTCACAGTCAGGGTTTAATAAACTTTTTCTTTAAAAGGCCAGCTAGTCAATGTTTTAGGCTTTGTGGACTAAGAGGCAAAACTGGGTATATTATGTAGGCACATATAGAACAAAAGAAAAAAGTACATTTCCACACGTTAAAAATTAAGTTCAAAATATAACAATTATTTCACTTTTATTTATTTCCATTCATATTTGAATGGGTTGATGTCTCTACTGATAAAAATAAGCCACGATCATCTTCCAGCTGAGGTATATAGCTTCCTAATTGGTCTTCTTACCTTCACTCTTGCCCTTTCTACGAACCATTATCCACACAGCAACCAGAGGGATCTCTTAAAATGTAAGTCATGTTATGCCACTTCTCTGCCTGAAGCCCTTCAGTGACTTCTTACTGAATTCCTTACCTTGGTATCAAAGTCCCAGAGGCTCTTGTACTCCTGCTTATCTCTAACCACTCATTATGCTCTAGCCACACTGTTCTTTCCATCCTCTAGGATCTTCGCAACTGCTGTTGCTTCTGCCTGGAACACTTCCTCCAGGATCTTATTATATGGCTTCTCATTCTCATTATTTAGGTCCTTAGTTCAAGCATAATCTTTTTAAAGAGGCCTTTCCTGCATACCTAATATAAATTAACTGTTTCCCCACCCCATTACTTTACACCTGATTTATGTATCCAGAGTGTGATCATCTTGCTAGTACTCCCACCAGAATATAAGCTTCAAAAGGACAGGGTCCTTGTTCACTGCTGTATTCTCAGAGGTTAGAAACAGTGCTTGATATTTAAAAGGTGCTGAAATAAGATTTATCCATAAATGAATTAAATGATTAAATATGTTCTTTACACTTAAAGCTCAGGTTTCTTCAGTGGGTTAGCTGTAACTTTCATTTTTTAAATAAAATGTTTTTAATTAAAAATTATTATTATAGGCATATGCTTTGTAAAAGTTTTTTAAATTTAGAATACATTTTAAGTGATCAACTCTGCTCCATATTCCCCTCATCTTTTTCCTCAGAATTAGCCACTGTTAACATTTACATGCATGATTTTGTGCTTCTATACTTTCATCTGGGCACTTAAAACAATATACATTATACTACATTAATGAGATTATGCTGGACAGACTTCTGCAAATTGGGTTTTATAGTAATGGTAGCTCTTGAGTACTAAAGCCTGATGTTTTCAGTTTTGAAATAACGATATTTCTTTGTTTTAAAGAGTAGATGTTTAAATTCATATTCTAAAATTAAAGTCTTTCTCATTTCTTCTGTATGTGGTGAATTTTAAAGTTTAGAAGGAAATTATGAAGGATACTATAGCAATGCTGGTGAGATATAAAGCAAATAATCAGAATTGGAGTCTTTTCCCCCGAATTTACATTGGAGTACTCTGATTTAAAAATTTGATACTATTTTTCACCAAATGGCCCTTGCATCCAAAGGTACCAGTTGTGCTAAGTGGTAAATGGTACTACTAAATGGTAAATGACCTAGCCTATCCTATGAACCTTTAACTAGTACTTTAAATATAATTATTTCTATAAACAAGCTGTGAAAGCATATGGTCCACTGTATGGCAGGTGGTCAAATATTTTAGTTTGAGAGAAGAGTATCAACACTAACTTAGTTTTTATAACTGGAAGACAACAAAAGACATGTTTTCTACCTTGAAGAGTATTTAGGAAGTATCCTTTCTGACTTAGTAAATGTCTTCAAAGACTATGATAATAGAAATGAAGAAACTTTTAATTTTTTTAACCAGGTAATTTGCCTATGATGTATTTTTTCCTTTTCTTTGACTTAGAGGAGGAAAGTAAAGAATTCCCTAACATCGATGTAGTTGAATCTCTTCCAAATTATGTTTTTAAACCACCAACCTCGGTATTCTTTTTTTCTACCTCTTTACTTCTTCCCCTTACAAAACCAGTCTTTTGTCTCTCTTGATAATGATGCCAAGGTCCCTATGCCTCATTACAAAAAGAAATTTTATATAGATTGTCATGGTAGATACACAGCAACAGAGACCTAGTCCAGCCTGCTTCTTTACAGGTGAGTAAACTGAGGCTACCAGACATTAAATGTTGTATTTTCCCAAGATAGTCAACAAGGTGAGAGGTTGATATGTTAATAGTTACATAGTTGTATAAATAAATCTTACCTTATTGAAGGTAGTTACATGTCTTATACTTAGAGATTTTTTAGTCTCCCCACTGTGGCTAACTCCAGTATATATTATATATAAATAGATATATTTTAATCAGTAAATATGGGGCATTTTCCCAGGATTTTAAGTTTCTATTAATTGCTGGTGCCCTGTTAAACTTGCTGCCTTAAGTCCACTTCCCCACCTTTCACTGGCTGCCCAGAACTAAAGGGTTTGCTTTTCTTATTTAAAAGGAAGATTTGCATCCTTTTTAGCTTAGACACAGATGGTAAAAGGACAGATTAAGGTAAAAGTATCATAGACACATTAGTGACTTGGGGCTGTCTCACAGATTTAACCACAAGAATTGTGGGGAAAAAATCTTCCAGGAGGACCGAATTGTGTGTAAACCTATGAGAACCCTTACAAATATTTTTTACATAAACTGAAATTAAACTCTAAAAATAGCACCTAAAGACAATATTAATTCCATTTAAAATATTAAATTGTATCAGTCAGGAACTGGTGAAACCACACTAGTTGTCTTAATAGAGAGAATTTCTTATGGGGAATTGGTTAAATAGGTATGGGATGGTGGTGCAAAAGGGAACACTGAGAAGATAACAAGAGATAGTAATAGCAAGAATCGGGTATCTCTTCTAGGGAAACAAAGAGATTGGAATTGTAAGGATTTAGTATCTTAGTAGGGTTACTAGACAATAGTTTAGTAACTAACATACCATTAATTGCCATTTTCATCCTTTTATATTAGAAACTTTTCATTTCTCTTTCCTGAATACAAACTCAGTTACTAAACAGGGACCTCCTTGTATCCCAGTTTTCCCTCCACCCCTGAAATAGATCAGTGGCTTTCAGACTTTTCTTACCGCTTCTTTTCTCCCTGTCTTCCTCCTTTCCTTCCTATTCTTCCCTTTCTTTCTCCCTTCCTTGCTCCATTTCTTTCCCTTCCTTGTTTGGTTGGGTGAGTGGATGGACTGGGATCCTTTTACTATCCTGCCACATACACAGAGGTAGTTTGAAAACTACTAGTGACTAGTCTGTATGATTATATCATAAGATTCAATAAATTGAAAGGCTGTTTGGAAAACATTAGAGGGAAATGTGAGCTAGCTTTCTGGACTGGGGTCAGAAACTTTTTTTCTGTAAAGGTCCATAGAGTAAACATTTTCAGCTTTGTATGCTTATAGTCTCTGTCAGAACGACTCAGCTCTGCTGTTGTAGTGTGAAAGCAGCCATAGACAATACGTAAGTGAATAGGCATGTCTTTGTTCCAGCTAACTTTATTTACAAAAACAAGCAGTGGGGCCAATTTGGCCCAAGGACTGTAGTTTGCCATCTCCTGGCCCAGACTGCCCAAGCCTGTTGTATAGAATAGTGGTCTCCCAGATGGGGTGCAAACACTTTTGATTGCACTTTAGCATATGTATATATATTTCCTAGTTTATTTAAGAGTTAGATAGATGTACTACTGTACTAATCTATTATGTCTTCATTTTTAGGAACAGCATACTTTGCATTGTAGGAATTTGAAGTAACCTATTTAGCAATCCCTGTGTCCATGGACATTTAAGATGTTTTAATTTATAATTGAAACTATGGATATTCTTGTATATGAATAGTCTTATACATACATGTATATGTACATACATGTATTTATGTAAATTTATGTATATATTTTCTTGTATATAAATATCTTCTTTATATATATTGCTTATACAGTTGATCCTTGAACAGTGAGGGGGTTAGGGGCGCTGACCTTCCGTGCAGTGAAAAATCTGCATATAACCTATGGTCAATGCTTCATATACTTGGTTCCTCCATATCCACAGTTCCACACCCACAGATTCAGTCAATTGTAGATTGTGTAGTGCTGTACTATTTACTATTGAAAAAATCCAGGTATAAGTGGACCTGTGTAGTTCAAACTTTATGTTGTTGAAGGGTCAACTGTATTTTGTAAATTCCTAGAAGTGAACTTGCTGTGTCAAAGGGTATGAGTTTTTTTTGAAGTTAATGCATGTTATCATTTTGCATCCTGGGGCCGTAGTACGGATGCCCCCTCCAACTCCCACCACTAGCAGTGAGAAAGTGCTCACTTTTTAAATTATTTTTTTAATTTTTTGGTACTCGGGCCTTTCATTGCGCAGCACAGTCTCCGGACGTGCAGGCTCAGTGGCCATGGCTCATGGGCCCAGCCGCTCCGCGGCACGTGGGATCTTCCCGGACCGGGGCACGAACCCGTGTCCCCTGCATCAGCAGGCGGACTCTCAACCACTGCGCCACCAGGGAAGCCCCAGTGCTCACTTTTTATATACCAAAATAATATTACTCTAGCCAAATATTTATTGACTGAATCAATGAAATGATTAGAATTACAAGTATAGTATAGTATGATGCTGCTTATTTTGGTGGATGACAAAATTTACTTTGTCATTTCTGAACATAATACCCTTTCCATAGGAAAATTAAATTGATGATATTTCTCGATGATTCAAAAAAGTGATGGATACTGACAGATCTGATGAAAGAATGGCTGAGCAGCCAGGAAGTAAGAAATCCAGTGCTTCAGTGAAGCAGTTTCAGGCCCTCTTATTTTTGCATTGTGTCAGTAACAAGGAATAGACAGGTCTTCAGACATTTGCTGATTGATCGGTTATCCCAAGAGGCTAGTATCACTTTTAGAGCTTTATTTGTATGAAGTAGTAAACCATTAAGAACTGTATACCTTGAATCTGGATGGCTTTAACTTCTTACATTCTGAAGTTAATGGTGGGGGGCGGGGACCGTCTTTTTATAATACCATATGCCATAATTTTTCCACCATAGTATCTCAATTATGGTATTATTATTGATAAAATTCCTGAAAAAATTGAGTTTGGCATCACCTTAGGAATGGGATGTCTAAAAACACCAGGTGATTATGATTTGTCAAATTATCATCAGATGAAAGCAGTTTAAGACTAAAAATACCCAAATCTACTGGGGTTTTTAAGTTTGTTGTTGTCCTTTCTAATACAGTTTTATAAAGTTCAGATTTCTAAATATAGTAAATAGTGTTTCAGAGCTGTATTATATATATATATTTTAAAGAGTATAAATATGTATTTTAAAGAGTGTGTACACACTTTTTTTAAGGGTAACTCTTCCTTGTTTAGTATGTGTGAGTTTTTTTCTGTGCTCTCATATTTGAAGGAGGTAAGTTTCTGGGTGGAACTGAAAGTACTGTGTAGGAATTAGCATGCCCAATGAAGATTTCTCTGAAGCTTTTTATTTGATACAATTTTAAACTTAAAAGTAAGTTGCAAGAAAAGTAAAAACTGTCACATACCCTTTATCCAGATTCACCAATTGTTTACATTTTGCCCCATTTGCTGTATCAAATTCTGTCTCTGAACACACACACACACACACACACACACACACACACACACATTTTTTTTTTGGAATCATTTGAGAGTAAGTGGCAGGCATTAGTCCCTTTATGCCTAAATATTTTCATGTATATTTAATAAGAAATTTTTTTACATACTCACAGTATAGTAACCAAAATCAAAATTTAACATTGATACAATGTTATGATCTAATCAGCAGTCCATATTCCCGATTATGTCATACACCCTCATATTTACACATCATCACCCCTCCCCTCCATCTTCAATTCAGGGTCATATATTGCAGTTAGTTGTCACATCCCCTTTTATGTGGAACAGTTTCTCAGCTTTTTCTTTCATGACCTTGACACTTTTAAAGCAATATAAGCCAGTTGTTTTATAGAATGTCCCTCAATTTGGGTTTGTTTAATGTTTCCTAATGATTAGATTCAGGTTGTGCATTTAAAAATTTTTTTTGGCCAGAAATACCACAGAAATGATATTGTATCCTCAGCATATCATATCAGGAATCAGAAGATGTTGGTTTGTTCCATTATTTGTGATGTTAACTTTGATTATTTGGCTATTGTCCAATCAAAATTTGACTTGGCAATATGAATAAACAGAACTTGTATAGTGGTACGATTTCTAAGGTCCTCATTCTTGTCTGGATAAATTACTTGGTATATTTTCTCTGTGTATATTACCTATTCTCCATGCGGAACAAAACAAAACAAAATGGTCTTATTAGTTTAATATTGTTGAAGAAATTAAGTGAATAAATTAAATAAAATAGATTTGTATCATTCTACTTATATCAGTTTTAGGGAGTTTTATTTCTACTTCATTTTGTTTGAAATTCTTCATAAGTTAGACTGTCTTGTTAGATGATATTTTAACTTATCTAAAGAGTTACTTATGATACAGAATTTTAATTTTTTTTAGTTCTTTTAAGAGTTTTAATACTTTATTCTCCTCATACAGTGCTGAGCTCTACATATGTTAACCCTCCCCCATTGTTTCTAACTCTCTTCCATATCAAATCTGGAATACTCCATTATTTGTGTACTTCTCTTAGATAAACTTTAAATTATGAATGAAGCATAAATACAAAAGCATGATATTACATAAATACATGGTTTCAAGAAGAATTTTAAGGTAAGAAGGACTGTCACAAGCCCTTTCCCCTGCTTTCAGAGAAACCATTCCTGAAAGGTTAGAATGTATTCTTTTAAAGTCCTTGTCATAGGAAAATTTCAGTCACCTTCAGGAACCTATCCAAGTACTCAACAGGCACACTAGAAATGCTTTCTTGTAGTTGACCTAAATCTGCTATCCTGTTTCTTCTTTGTCAGTAGTAGAGATGAATAACTAGTTAATTAGTCTTTGTATAAAAATGGCTTCAAAATTACTAAGGCCCATATCCTGAATAAATTACTTGCACTTTCTTGTTCTCTAGTCATATGTGCAACTAACCTGTGGCTGTCATGCCACTCTTTAGTTAGAAATCCAGAATTGGATGAGGTCCACGGACCTTTTATTTATTGACCTCAACTTTTATGGTTTTAAATTTACAGCATGCTGCATTGCTTTTAATCAAAGCAAAAAAAAGCCAATAATCCATTACTTCTTTTGAGTGGGAATATTATTGTGATACGCTGACAATATTGGAGTTTTTTTTAAATAACAAGTTGGGCTATGAAGAAAGTTTGAAAATCAGTAGTTATATATATATATATATATATATATATATATATATATATTTTTTTTTTTTTTTAAGTAATTTATTTATTTTTGGCTGTGTTGGGTCTTTGTTGCTGCGCGGGGGCTTTCTCTAGTTGCGGCGAGCCGGGGCTACTCTTCATTGTGGTGCGTGAGCTTCTCTTTGCAGTGGCTTCTCTTGTTGCTGAGCACAGGCTCTAGGCGTGTGGGTTTCAGTAGTTGTGGCACACGGGCTCAGTAGTTGTGGCTCATGGGCTCTAGAGTGCAGGCTCAGTAGTTGTGGCACACAGGCTTAGTTGCTCTGCAGCATGTGGGATCTTCCTGGACCAGGGGTCGAACCCATGTCCCCTGCACCGGCAGGCAGATTCCTAACCACTATGCCACCAGGGAAGTCCAGTAGTTTTATATGTTATAATTTATAAAGTTAAGGTTATAATTTAACCTTACACTTTGCATTTCTCAAGTTATTCAAGGGTCTAATATTTTATTGTACTTTTAATAAAGTCGCTAACAATTTTTCAAGCATATCTGAGTGAAAGAACAAAGAAAACTGAAAAACAGTAAAATAATGATTAAAATAGGACCATAGTAGTGAGATTGTTCTTTGCCCATTGGCTAAAATGTGATTTGTTGTTACTTTCTTTCCCTTTTAATGTTTTTGGATTTTAGCCCTGATGGTTTACTTCCATATGAAAGAAAATAATTGAGGACAACTGTCTATATGTTTTTGTTTACTGTAGTTTGGCTTTATGCAATTTTACCTGCATATGTTTTACTAAATTCTTAAAATATTTTAGTCTAAAATCTACAGTAGACGTGTATGATTTATGTTTACTTCTGGAAGGTATGCATGCATGTTTATGTATATGTTTATGTATATACATAATTATATATAATGTATATACATAAATATGTATAATGTATATATATTGTAAAGACCAGAAATGGATTAGAGAAATAAAATCATAATTGATTCAGATCTTGGCATTCAGTTTAAGTACACAAAGGTTAATACATCTTATCATATCTTGCAAAGTATTCCCAATTCCCATATCTTTTGACAATTGGTTTTCTCTTTATCAGTACCATTTTTACAAAAACACGTATTATCTGAGATACAAGAAAAGCATGTTACTTAAAATCAGATGTTTAAAATGAAGCTGTTGACTCTAAACCTTCTGTTAAAAATATATATAGAAGCCTTGGATTTCTGTGTCCAAGGATGGTGCTCTGGAGGCATATTTAGAAGTGAATTATGAGTCACATTTAAAGGCCTGTGCAATATCATGAGTTAGTATTCAACTTTAAGAATGAATTCGTGTTTCAGCCTATATCAGGGGAACAAAGCATGCACTTTAGATAATTTTATATGGCTCAGACAAGTTGACAATCACTAAATTAAACTATCATGATACAGCTTGGTTAAATGATCCACTGATAAGTAAGTAATCAACACTCTACATGAGAAGCTGGGTTCAGTAACTTATGGCTCTTTACAAAAATTAATCTTATATGGCAAATTTTTGCTGCCAGTGGAGATATTTAAAATGTTTTAGCTGTTCTTGTAGTGGTGCTACATGAAGTTTTGAGCTGTGACCTCAGTTATTAGGAAAAAAATATACTTGGCTGCTTTAAAGGCAACAACGTTGATTGAGTGACTGAATAATATAAAGCAGAAACAGAAGTCAGTAGGAAAGATGGTGGCCTTCCCATTTTTTTTCTTCCAGCAAAGTGATTATGACCTTAAGAAACACCTACTGACCCTTGCAAGTGAAAAGATATAAAATCCTTTTCAATATTTCCTTTTCTGATTACATCCACTGTGACTTTAGCATATTCAGAGTAGATCCAGTTCCTCCCACCAAAGTTTTTTCTTATCAGTGGGTCCAGCCTTCTCTATGTTGTTCTCAAGTTAGCTTAGTTAAACTTACTAGGAAACTGTCATTTTGGTGTCTTTGCAACTACCCTTGATTGTTTTATAGTGACCAGAGTTATTTTGTTAATAATGGATCTGAGGTAATGACCAAGATTTGAGAAATTGACTATTATAAGAGTTAAGAAAAACATTTGGAATCCACAGAATTAGTGAAATAATTCTTGATTATCTAAATTTAATACAAGAACTAGTGTAGTATCGTAGTGAAAAGAAAAAGGTTTCCTATTTTATATTTGAGTATTTTAATTGAATCTTAAAGCATTTAAATTTCTGCAAACCATTAATTTTGGCATTCTTTTCGTGATAAATGCTATGTGTTTTGAAAAATCAATATTAAAATTTAGCTTCAACACATTCATGAAGAGAAACATAATGAAATTTTGATATATTATATACAAAAGACAAATCCCTGATCATTTCTTTTTATGCAAATGCATTTGATTTAGACATAATTCCCCAACATCACCATGAATTTCCATCTGTGTAACCCTGATGTTCTTAAGCCTAAGAACAGTCTGCCGTTACCTCATGCTCTGGGCTATATTCACTCTGCATGTATGGAAACTGTGACTATCTTAACACTTTAGATGATGATATGAATAACAATTGTTTGTTGATTTTATTCTCTATCTCCCTGGATAACCTGCTGTCTGCAAAGGCTGAATAAGTGGCAGATAGCTTTTGTCATCCCTTATCCAAGCTGTACACTTGTAAGGAAGAGCAGGGATAATCGCCTCAATCTAATTAGGGGTTAAAAGAGGCCATGACTGTGATGTGGCAGTGAGACACCTTACTGTAGCAATCCTGTTTGCATTAGAAAAATAAGGTTGTCATATTGATTATTCAAATTGGTTTATATTGGCCAAGGCTCAATGGCTTGTATTGCAGCTGAAGCAGTTGAAGATCCCAGCTATTCACAGAAGACCTATGCCATAGCATATATTATATTGTTGCTTGTTTACTAATTTGGGGTTTTAAGAATGAAGACAGAGTTTAATCAGGCGATTTAAAGGTTAAACTGACCATCAGAAACTGAAATTTAGCTTCCACCTGTGCAATGATTATGTAAATACCAAATGAGTAAAGATCCAGTGACATTTTAGGTCTCTAAACTGAAGACATTATGTATCAATATAAAAGCATTATTTAGAACCAGTTTAGTCTTTTGATGATGCATGTTTTGATGGTAATTGATATTAGTTAAAAGGATGTAGATTCTAAGACATTTGCCTTGCCTTCTCTCTTCCTGTTTCACTCCCCACTTCTCTTCAACCTATTCTCCTTTTCTTCACTTGAATATTTTGGACTTTGGATATGTTCTTGGAAGAGGAATCGTCATAGTGGCAGATAGAAACATGTGAAAATTTCTTGTACAAATCTTTTATCACTATTTCTCAAATGTCCTAGCCAACTGTTAAGTCCAGCTAAGTTGCTATGCATGGATAGCCTATATTCTGATATACATATCAAAGGCCTGTAGACATTCGATGCTTTTTATGAAACCTCCATTATAGAACCAATTTCTAAAATGAGGAGTTAATATAATAGCCCCCTCCAGGGCTTCCCTGGTGGCGCAGTGGTTGAGAGTCAGCCTGCCGATGCAGGGGACACGGGTTCGTGCCCCCATCCGGGAAGATCCCACATGCCGCGGAGCGGCTGGGCCCGTTAGCTATGGCCGCTGAACCTGCGCGTCCGGAGCCTGTGCTGCGCAACCGGAGAGGCCACAGCAGTGAGAGGCCCGCGTACCGCAAAAAAACCCCAAAAAATAGCCCCCTCCAGCAGTAGTCAGCTGTTTTACTTTTGCTGTTTGCTTTCCCCTTTTTGAGTTATCACCATGATTCATGGAGTTTTTATTCAATGTGTTTCAGTCAGTTACAGTTGTTATTTTGTGGCTCAAATGGTAGCAGGTTTGATCATTAGGAAACTCTTCAAATTGGCTCTTGTGTCCTTTATACATGACTCCATTAGTTTTAACATGATTCTTTACATTCTGTTTCAGTCTCATATTGAACATTTTTTGTCCTAGACCCTGGAATCGTCACTTATCCAAATAACCATGGCTCCTTTTAGTCAGAAATGGTATTTAAAGATCAAAATATGATGTTGGTAGTGTTATTAGGGATGTCATTGCTTTAGTTTGAAAACATACTATGTTTCATTGAATCTAAGATGTGGCCAATTGTAACTTTATGTACTACTAAGAAGGAAAAAAAAACCCCTTTGCCTATTAATTTAAGACACCATCATGAGTTCATATTAATATTTTAAAATAAAATTTAATATTACAGAATTTTTACGTAAGGTTTAGTTTATTCATGTATTTTTTCTCTTTCAGTGAATGTGTTCCTAATAACATTAGCATAATTATTTATTTGTTTTATTGTATGATATGCATGAAATGGATTTTAAAATAATGTTCTTGAGTGTATAAAAATTAATATAAAAAGTATAAATAGAACTTTATCATCAGATCCAGCAGTAAGTTAAAAAAATAAGCCAAGAGTTAAATGTGGCTTATTCCAGGAATACAAAGATGATTTAATATTGTGAAATTTCTTAGTATAATTAGCAATAGTAATAGGTCAGAAGAGTTTAATGATGTCTACCTTTCTCCATTTCATTTATTTTTGATAATATAATTTATAGTTTAAGATCCAGACTATTGTTATTATGTGACTTTTTTAAAATATAAGGTAAATTTTTCTTGAGGTGTAATTTTCATACAGTAAAATGTATATATCTTATGTATAGAATTCAGTAAATTGTAGCAGATACATTCACTTGTGTAACCCACATGCTATTCTTTTTTTTTAAAAAATAAATTTATTTATTTATTTTATTTTTGGCTGCGTTGGGTCTTTGTTGCTGCGCATGGGCTTTCTCTGGTTGCGGCGAGGGGGGGCTACTCTTTGTTGCGGTGTGTGGGCTTCTCATTTTGGTGGCTTCTCTTGTTGAGGAGCACGGGCTCTAGGCGCACAGGCTTCAGTAGTTGTGGCGCATGGGCTTTAGTAGTTGCAGCGTGTGGGCTCAGTTTATGGTGCACAGGCTTAATTGCTCCGTGGCACGTGGGACCTTCCCGGACCAGGGATCGAACCTGTGTTCCCTGCATTGGCAGGCGGATTCTTAATCACTGTGCCACCAGGGAAGTCCCCCACATCTCATTCTTTTAAAAAGTTTTCTTGTACTTCTTTGCAGTCTGTCCCTGCTCCCGCCCTCTGGAGTCAACCACTGTTCTAATTTCATTTACAATAGATTAGTTCTAGAATGTCATATAAATGGAATCATATAGTATGTACTCTTTTGTGTTTGGCTTCTTTTGCTCAGTATAATGTTTTTGAGATTTATCCACATTGTTGCATGTATTAACAGTTTGTTCCTTTTATTTCTGACTAGTATTTCATTGTATGAATGTACCACAATTCGTTCTATTGAAGGATGTTTGGGTTGTTTTCACTTTGGAGCTATTATGAATAAAGCTGCCATGGACTTACTTGTATAAATCTTTGTGGAACGAATGTTTTCGGCTCTCTTGTGTAAATACCTAACAGTGAGTTTTTGTCTTCTGAGAATAAAGCAGCTATGAACATTTGTGTGCATGTTTTTGAAGGGACATATGTTTTCATTTCTTTTGGGTAAATAACTAGCAATGGAATAGAAGGATTATGTGATAGGTCTGTGTTTAACTGCTAAATGGTTTTGCACAGTTGTTGTTTTAGTTTACATTTCCATAAACAATGTATGTTCCAGCAAGAAGTTTCAGTTTTTGCATGTCTTTGCCAATGTCTAATGTTATCAGACCTTCGAATTCCACCTCTTCTAATAGAATTAAAGTGAGTTTTACCTAATGATGACTAGTGATGTTGAACACTTTTTTATATGCTTATTTTGCCATTTGTGTATTTTCCCCTGAAAAGTAGATGTTCGAGCCTTTTATCCATTTTTCAAAAAAGAGTATTCATCCTTTTATTACTGAGTCATTGGAATTTCTCACATATTCTGGGTTAAATTCCTTTGTCAGGTATGTGTTGTGAATATTTTCTCCCAGTCTATGGCTTTTCCTGTTTATTTGTTACCAATGTTTTAAGATAAAAGGTAGTTTTATAATTGAAGTCCTATATGTCAGTTTTTTTCTTTATGTTTAGTACTTGTACCTTTTTTCTTACATGTAAAAAGCTAGAATCAGCTTGTCAGGTTCCACAAAAACCCTTGTTGGTACCTTGATTGTATTGCATCGAATCTATCGATATGTTTGGTGGGAATTCATATGTGTAAGATATTATGTTTACTATGGACATAATATACTTCTTCATTTATTTAGGACATAAAAACTTCTGAATAAAAAACAATTGTTTTCTTCTATAAAGGTTTTGCAAGTATTTTATTGAATTTATGCCTATCTACCTTATGTATTTATTGTATTTATTTCTAGTATCCTTGTCTTATTTGGGATTTGAATGGGAATTCTGCTAATATTTTTCCATTGAGTATAATTTTATTCTGGTTTTGGGTAGATAATATTAACTTTTTAACAAGTTTTCCTTCTATTCCTTGTTGGATAAAATTTTTTAGAAATCATTTATTTACATATTGATTTTTATCATAAAGTTTTTCTACATCAATTGAAATTATTTTATATTCTTTCTATTTTAATCTAGGAATGTGGTGAATAATATTAACTGATTTTTCTGTTATTAATCTGCCCTTGCATTCCTGAGGTGAACTCAACTTACTCAATGTGTTATCTTTTTCTATATATTACTAGATTTGGTTTATTTATTTATTAGAATTTTTTTCTTTGTTTCTGGATGAGATTTGCCTGTAATTTTTCTTTCTCCAATATTAGTATCTAGGTTATACTAGCCTTGTAAAATGTAATGGGGAAGTCTGGCAGTGGATGTTGATAGTGGGGAAGCTGTGCATGTGGGGACAGTGTGCCTTCCAATCAATTTTGCTATGAACTTGAAACTGCTCTAAAATGAAAGTCTATTGAAAAATCTGATGTTGAATAGTTCATCATTTTTTATTCTCAGGAAAAATTTGTGTAGGATTGAAATTATATGTTCCTTGAATATTTGGTAGAACTAGCCTATAATAAAATTTAGGCCTAGTATTTCCATTGTGAGGGGTTTTAAACTACTTATTCAGGTTTCTTTTGATGGCTGTAGGACTATGAAAGCTTTCTATCTCATCTTAAACCTGTTTTTGTAAGATTTCATTCTAGAAATTTGTCAGACAAATTTGTCTGAGCTTACAAATTTCTTCACATGATATTCTTTTATTGATTTTAAACCTCTACATCATTGGTCTGTGCTCCATCCCCCTCTCCCTTTTAAATATTAATTCTGTCTATTGTCCCCTGCTCACTCTTCACTTCCTTTTTATATTCTTTATGAAAGAGAAACAAAAGCATCTCTTACTTCTTTGAAGATGACATTTTGTGCTAGATTATTTAGAACTCATTTTTAGAGGATTTCTTTTCCTGAATTATCTCTTTCTTTCCCACCCTAACTCTCATTCTGTTTTACATATGTCACCCCACATACTGCATATTTCTTTTGACAGCACTCAAATCATTGTTCCTTATGGAATATGTAGTTTTAAAGTTAGATAGAAATTACATTTCTTTTGTTATAGAAGTAAGCAGTATATGTTATATAGCATTCTGTTTCTTTTTTTAATTTGAGTGGTGTTAGTATCACTACTGATGAGGAATGGGAAATGAATAAGGAAGATTTCTTTCTATTTAGACCTTCCTGAGTATTCTACTTGATAAAGTTTTAGGTAAAAAGTAAAAATGCTGAAAGAATTACTGATTTAAGGACAAGAGTTCTTGGATTGTATGTTCTCATCTTATAGATCTAGTTGTAACTGACTTTATTTCTTGGTCAGTATCATTTTACAGAAAGTACCAAATGTGATAATTATAAGTTTATTAGGCTTTCATTTATCAGAGTTGAACTGGCATATTTAAGCCTATTGGGGAATATATGATGGAATTTTTCGGATCATAGTGGGTAGGGAGAAAAAAATAGGATACTCTGTATCTTAACAGTGTGCAAGACAGCCCATTTAAAAAGAAATTTTGGGGGTCCCTGGTGGCGCAGTGGTTGAGAGTCCGCCTGCCGATACAGGGGACACAGGTTCGTGCCCTGGTCCGGGAGGATCCCACATGCCGCAGAGTGGCTAGGCCCGTGAGCCATGGCCGCTGAGCCTGCGCATCTGGAGCCTGTGCTCCGCAACGGGAGAGGCCACAACAGTGAGAGGCCCGCGTACCGCAAAAGAAAAAAAAAAGAAATTTTGCCATCAAAAATGCCAATGATAACTCTTTGAGAAAAATCAAGAGAGTAAACTACTTTTGCTAATATCGCAGAGCTCAGAATGCTGAAAGAGTAATTGAGAGCCACCGTGGTATACACTCATACAACCACCATCACATCAAGATAGTGAATATTTCCATCAGCCACAGATATTTCTCCTTGCCCCTCTGTAGTCCGTCGTTCTCTCTACTCCAGCCCTAGGCAACTGTTAGTGTGCTTTCTGTCATTGTAAATTAGTTTATATTTTCTAGAATGTTATATAAATGGAATCATACAGTAGGTACTCTTTTGTTTCTGGCTTTTTTCTTCTCAGCATTATGATTTTGCGATCATTCATGATGTTGGATGTATCAACAGTCAGTTCCTTTTGAATGATGAGTAGTGTTCTCTTATCTAAATCTATCACATTTTGTTTTTATAGTCATCTGTTAATAGATATTTGAGTTATTTCCCATTTTTGGCTATTACTACGGCTGTTATGAGGATTCAGGTTAAAGTTCTTTAAGTAGACATGTGTTTTCTTTACCTAGAAAGTGAATGACTGTCTTGCTTGGAAGGATTAGATTTAACTTTTTAATAATGTAATTATAATTGCCAAATAATTTTCTTAGGGGGTTGTACCATTTTACATCTACATGACTGGTGTATGAGATCTCAAGTTTTCCAGAGCCTTACCAACAATTGATACTGTAGTTCTTTTTAATTTTGTCCATTCTGATGGGTTTGTACATGTATCCTGGTATGGATTTAATTTTCATTTTTCTGATGTTAGATAATGTTGAGCATCTTTTCTGTTTATTGACCATTTGTATGTCTTCTTTTGTGTAGTGTCTGATCAGTTTTTTCCTATTAAAGAAAACTTTTGTGATACAATCAACATACAATAAACTTCACAGATTTTAAAGTATGCAATTCGATATTTTTTGATTTTGTGTATGTACCTGTGACACTGTCATTACCATCAAGATAATGAACCTATCCTTCATCACCAGAGGCTTACTTATGCTCCTTTGTAATCCCTTCTTCCCTCTCTACTTGCTCTTCCTCATGCATTTACTGTCACTGTAGATTAGTTCACATTTCCTAGGGCTTTATATAAATGTAGTTATACAGTATATATTCTTTTTGTCTGGCTTCTTTCATTCAGCATAACTGTTCTGAGAGTCATCTATGATGTTGCATGTATCATTTTTCTTTATTGCTGAATGGTATTCCATTGTATGTATATGAAGCAATTTGTTTTCTCAGTCATCTATTGATGGATATTTAGGTTGTTTCCAGTTTGGGGCTATTATAAAACAAGATGCTATGAAAACTCAAGATGCTATGAATACAGATCTATTTATGGACATATACTTTCATTTCTTTTGTCAGTAGAAGGGCTGGATCATATGGTAGGTTTGTGCTTAATTTCTAAAGAAATTGCCAAACTGTTTTCCAAAGTGGTTGTACCTTATACAGTTCTGCCAACAGTGCGTGAATGTTCCAGTTACTCCACATCCTCATCAAAACTAGCTATGTGTGGTTAGTCTTTCATTTTAGACATTCTGAAAGGTGTGTAGTGGTACCTCATTATGGTCTTAATTTACATTTCCCTGATAACTAATTGTGTTGAAAAATTTTCATGTTCTTATTTGCCACCTGCATGTATTTCTTGGTGAAGTATCTGTTCACATCTTTTGCTCATTTTTTTTTTGTATTGGGTTGTTGCCTTATTATTAAGCTTGGAGAGTTCTTTGTATATTCAAGATTCAGCTGCTCTATTAGATGTATGCTGTAGCTTTTCTTCATTCACTAGGAGTGCCTTTTGAAGGACAGAAGTTTTTAGTTTTGATGAAGTTCAGTTAATTCATTTATTATTTTATAGATCATGCTTTTGGTATTGATTTAAGACATCTTTGCCTAACCAAAGGCCACAAAGACTTTCTTCTGTTGTCTTCCACAAGTTTTATACATTTAGGTCTGTGGTCTATTTTGAGATAAAATTTGAGTATAGTATGAGTTATGGATCAACGTTCATTTTTTCTTTTTGCATATTGAAAATTCAGTATTTCCAGCATCATTTTTTTGATGGGACCATCTTTCCTTTATTGAATTGCCTTTGTATTTTTGTAATAAAATCAGTTGTCCACAAATGCATAGGTATTGTGTTCTGCTGAAATACTTGTCTATCTTGATGCCAGTACCACACTGTTTTGATTATTGTACCATTATAATACTTAGCCTCATGTAGTCACAGCCTTCCAACTTTATTCCTTTTTCAAGGGTGTTTTTGCTATCTTAGGTCCTTTGTATTACCATATGAACTTTGTAATCATCCTCTCAATCTCTACAAAGTACGCTGCTTACATTTTGATTGGGATTGCATTGAATCTGTAGATCAATTTGGAGAGAATTAACATCTTAATGATATTGAGTCTTCTGACCCCCTCACAAGATGTATTTCTCCATTTATTGAGGTCTCATCAGTGTTTTGTAGCTTACATTTTAGGGGCCTATGATACTTTGTTTTTTCATACTTATCCTGAAGTATTTCATATTTTTGATAATACTGTAAATGTATAAATATATATTTTTTCAATTTTTGTTTCTAGTATACAGAGATACAGTTGAATTTGAAGTATATTGATCTTGTATCCTTCCACCTCATTAAACTCATATCATTCTAGTTGCTTTTTTATAGATTCTTTAAGATTTTCTACATAAATGATCATATCTGCAATAAAGGCAGTTTTGCTCATTTCCAATCAGGATGCTGTTTATTTCTTTTTCTTGCCTGATTGCTCATGCTAGAGCCTCCATTGCAACCTTGAGTAGAAGTGGTAAGATGATTGGACATCCTTGTCTGGTTTCTGATCTTAGTCAGTATTCAGTCTTTTTCACCATTATGTATGATGTTAGGTGGAAGATTTTGGTAAATGCCTTTTGTCAGGTTAAGGAAGTGCCCTTCTAGTCCTAGCTTGCTGAGATTTTTAGTGATAGATGTTGGATTTTGTCAAGTGCTGTTTTTGTGACTACTGAGATTATCATGTTTTCCTTATCTAATTGTTAATATGGTGAATTACATTGATTGATTTTCAAATATAAAACACTTTTGCATTTACAGTATAAAACTCCACTTGGTCATGATGCATTATCTTTTTTGTATATTGTTGCATTTGATTTGCTAAAATTATGTTTATAACTTTTGCATCTGTCTTCTGTAAGGAATATTGGTCTGCAGATTTATTTTCTTGTAATTTTCTTTGTATTTGGTCTCAGGGTAATGCTGGCGTCAGAGAATGAGTTGGGAAGTATTATTCATTTCCCAATTTTCTGGAAGAGTTTGTATAGGATTGGTTTTCTTTCTTAAGTATTTGATAAAATCCAGGAGTGAGACCATTTGGACCTGGATTTTTCTTTGTGGAACGGCTTTTGACTAAAAATTAAATTTCTTTAGTAGAGAAATTAGTAACAAATTAGAGAAATACTGTTACTCAGTTTATTTCTTCTTGAGTGAGCTTTGGTAGTTTGTCTTTCATGGGGTTAGTTTATTTTACCTAAGTTATTGAATGTATAGACATAAAGCTGTTTGTAATGTTTCTTTTTATCCTTTTAATATCTGTAGTATCTATACTGATGTCACTTCATTTATTCCTGATATTGATAATTTGTGTTTTCTCTCTTTTTTTCTCATCAGTCTGCATAGAGGTTTATCAATTTTATTGATTTTCTCAAAGAACTAGCTTTAGGTTCATTGCTTTCCTCTATAGTTTTTCTGTTTTCTGTTTCATTGCTTTTCACATCGAATTGTATTATTTCCTTTTTACTGCTTATGTTGGGTTTAATTTGTTGTTGTTGTTGTTTTAGTTTCTTAAGGTATAAACTGAGGCCATTGATTTTAGACCTTTTATCTTTTCTCCTGTGGGTACTTAGTGCCAAATATCTTCTCCTTCAGTAGTACCCGTAGGCTCTGATATGCTGTGTTTTCATTTTCATTCAGTTCAAATAATTTCTCATTTCATTTTGATTTATTCTTTGGCCAGGGGTTATTTGAAAGTGTGGTATTTAGTTTCCAGATATTTTGGGATTTTTAGACATCTTTTTGTAACTCATTTCTAATTTACTTTCATTGTGTGAAGGAGCATACTTTGATGTAAATCCTTTAAATTTATTGAGACATTTTATGGCTCAGAATATGTTCTATTTTAGTGAACGTTTTGAAAAACATTGTGTATTCTGTTTGTTATTTCATGGAGTATTCTGTAAATGTCAATTGGGTGAAGTTGGTTGATAGTGTAGTCACATCTGTTATGTCCTTGCTGATTTTCTTTCCACTTGTTCTGTCAAATATTGAGAAGAAAGGAACTGAAATCTCCAACCACATTCTGGATTTGCCTGGATATTTTTGCAATCCAAAAATATTCTTAAAGCTTTGCTCTGGGATGCAGTTAATAGGAGAAAATTTGGTCCTCTTAGGTCTCGCTGTTATGATATGTTAGGGGGGTCTGAAGACGCACTCAGTCTGGTGTTAACTATTCCCCACAACTGAAGTATGAACTTGTTGAGGATTCTAACCAGTGCTTTGTGCATTATGAGTTTTCCTTGTCTGATTTGTTGGAACAGACATTCTTTCCCACTTTGTGTGAGCACCAGGCTCTGATATACAATTCTTTGGGATTTGTGTTCCTTCATTACAGGCATACACTAATTAGTACTTTGCTGAGTATACAAAGGAGATTCTCAGTAGATTTCCAGAGTTCTGTCTCTGTGCTACTCTCTCCATTCCTATACTCTGTCTTATAAACTCTCTAGCTGCTTTAGTCTCCATGGAATCTTAGCTGTCTTGTCTCCTTAAATTGAGTCATTTGCCAGGCTCTACCTGGGTTCTGTCTGTAGTAGTAATTTTTTTTTTGCTGTAGTAATCCTTGTTTCTCTGAAGTTTCTCTTGTCTAATAGTGATGTATTTATCCTAGCTTTTTTATTATTAAGGACTGCATAGCCCATCTTTTTTTTGTCTTCTCTGTTCAGTTTGCTCTTTATATTTAATTTGAGGTTCCTTTTTTTATTCTTTTATATCTTTATTGGAGTATAATTGCTTGACAGTGGTGTGTTAGTTTCTGCTTTATAACAAAGTGAATCAGCTATACATATACATATGTTCCCATATCTCTTCCCTCTTGCGTCTCCATCCCTCCCACCCTCCCTATCCCACCCCTCCAGGCGGTCACAAAGCACCGAGCTGATCTCCCTGTGCTATGCAGCTGCTTCCCACTAGCTATCTACCTTACATTTGGTAGTGTATATATGTCCATGCCTCTCTCCCGCTTTGTCACAGCTTACCCTTCCCCCTCCCCATATCTTCAAGTCCATTCTCTAGTAGGTCTGTTTCTTTATTCCTGTCTTACCCCTAGGTTCTTCATGACATTTTTTTGGTCTTAAATTCCATATATATGTGTTAGCATATGGTATTTGTCTTTCTCTTTCTGACTGACTTCACTCTGTATGACAGACTCTAGGTCTATCCACCTCATTACAAATAGCTCAATTTCGTTTCTTTTTATGGCTGAGTAATATTCCATTGTATATATGTACCACATCTTCTTTATCCATTCATCTGATGATGGACACTTAGGTTGTTTCCATCTCTGGGCTATTGTAAATAGAGCTGCAAAGAACATTATGGTACATGACTCTTTTTGAATTTTGGTTTTCTCAGGGTATATGCCCAGTAGTGGGATTGCTGGGTCATATGGTAGTTCTATTTGTAATTTTTTAAAGAACCTCCATACTGTTCTCCATAGTGGCTGTACCAATTCACATTCCCACCAGCAGTGCAAGAGTGTGCCCTTTTCTCCACACCCTCTCCAGCATTTATTGTTTGTACATTTTTTGATGATGGCCATTTTGACTGATGTAGTCAACTACTCATTGTAGTTTTGATTTGCATTTCTCTAATGATTAGTGATGGTGAGCATTCTTTCATGCGTTTGTTGGCAGTCTGTTTATCTTCTTTGGAGAGATCTCTATTTAGGTCTTCTGCCCATTTTGGATTCGGTTGTTTGTTTTTTTGTTATTGAGCTGCATGAGCTGCTTATAAATTTTGGAGATTAATCCTTTGTCAGTTGCTTCATTTGCAAATATTTTGTCCCATTCTGAGGGTTGTCTTTTGGTCTTGTTTATGTTTTCCTTTGCTGTGCAAAAGCTTTGAAGTTTCATGAGGTCCCATTTGTTTATTTTTGTTTTTATTTCCATTTCTCTAGGAGATGGGTCAAAAATAATCTTGCTGTAATTTATGTCATAGAGTGTTCTGCCTATGTTTTCCTCTAAGAGTTTGATAGTTTCTGGCCTTACATTTAGGTCTTTAATCCATTTTGAGCTTATTTTTGTGTATGGTGTTAGCGAGTGATCTAATCTCATACTTTTACATGTACCTGTCCAGTTTTCCCAGCATCATTTATTGGAGAGGCTGTCCTTTCTCTACTGTACATTCCTGCCTCCTTTATCAAAGATAAGGTGACCATATGTGTGTGGGTTTATCTCTGGGTATTCTATCCTGTTCCATTGATCTGTCTTTCTGTTTTTGTGGCAGTACCATACTGCCTTGATTACTGTAGCTTTGTAGTATAGTCTGAAGTCAGGGAGCCTGATTCCTGCAGCTCCGTTTTTCCTTCTCAAGATTTCTTTGGCTATTCGGGGTCTTTTGTGTTTCCATACACATTGTGAAATTTTTTGTTCTAGTCCTGTGAAAAATGCCATTGGTAGTTTGATAGGGATTGCATTGAATCTGTAGATTGCTTTGGGTAGTAGAGTCATTTTCACTATGTTGATTCTTCCAGTCCAAGAACATGGTATATCTCTCCATCAATCTGTATCATCTTTAATTTCTTTCATCAGTGTCTTATAATTTTCTGCATACAGGTCTTTTGTCTCCTTAGGTAGGTTTACTCCTAGATATTTTATTCTTTTTGTTGCAGTGGTAAATGGGAGTGTTTTCTTGATTTCACTTTCAGATTTTTTCTCATTAGTGTATAGAAATGCCAGAGATTTCTGTGCATTAATTTTGTATCCTGCTACTTTACCAAATTCATTGATTAACTCTAGTAGTTTTCTGATAGCATCTTTAGGATTCTCTATGTATAGTAACATGTCATCTGCAAACAGTGACCGCTTTACTTCTTCTTTTCCAATTTGGATTCCTTTTATATCCTTTTCTTCTCTGATTGCTGTGGCTAAAACTTCCAAAACTATGTTGAATCAGAGTGGTGAGAGTGGGCAACCTTGTCTTGTTCCTGATCTTAGTGGAAATGCTTTCAGTTTTTCACCATTGAGGACAATGTTGGCTGTGGGTTTGTCATATATGGCCTTTATTATGTTGAGGAAAGTTCCCTCTGTGCCTACTTTCTGCAGGGTTTTTATGATAAATGGGTGTTGAATTTTGTCAAAAGCTTTCTCTGCATCTATTGAGATGATTATATGGTTGATTTGCATATATTGAAGAATCCTTGCATTCCTGGAATAAACCCCACTTGATCATGGTGTATGATCCTTTTAATGTGCTGTTGGACTCTGTTTGCTCATATTTTGTTGAGGATTTTTGCATCTATGTTCATCAGTGATATTGGCCTGTAGTTTTCTTTCTTTGTGACATCCTTGTCTGGTTTTGGTATCAAGGTGATGGTGGCCTTGTAGAATGAGTTTGGGAGTGTTTTCCCCTCTGCTATATTTTGGAAGAGTTTGAGAAGGATAGGTGTTAGCTCTTCTCTAAATGTTTGATAGAATTCGCCTGTGAAGCCATCTAGTCCTGGGGTTTTGTTTGTTGGAAGATTTTTAATCAGAGTTTCAATTTCAGTGCTTGTGATTGGTCTGTTCATATTTTCTGTTTCTTCCTGATTTAATCTTGGCAGGTTGTACATTTCTGAGAATTTGTCCATTTCTTCCAGGTTGTCCATTTTATTGGCATAGAGTTGCTTGTAGTAACCTCTCATGATCTTTTTTATTTCTGCAGTGTCAGTTGTTACTTCTCCTTTTTCATTTCTAATTCTATTTATTTGAGTCTTCTCCCTTTCTTTCTTGATGCGTCTGGCTAGTGGTTTATCAATTTTGTTTATCTTCTCAAAGATCCAGCTTTTAGTTTTATTGATCTTTGCTATCGTTTCCTTCATTTCTTTTTCATTTATTTCTGATCTGATTTTTATGATTTCTTTCCTTCTGCTAAATTTGGGGGTTTTTTGTTCTTCTTTCTGTTAATTGCTTTAGGTGCAAGGTTAGGTTGTTTATTTGAGATGTTTCCTGTTTCTTTCTTTTTTTTTTTTTTCTTTTGTGGTACGTGGGTCTCTCACTGTAGTGGCCTGTCCCGCTGCGGAGCCCAGGCTCCGGATGTGCAGGCTCAGCGGCCATGGCTCATGGGCCCAGGCGCTCTGCCACATGTGGGATCCTTCCAGACTGGTGCACGAACCCGTGTCCCCTGCATCGGCCACTGACCCTCAACCACTGTGCCACCAGGGAAGCCCTCCTGTTTCTTAAGGTAGGATTGTATTGCTATAAACTTCCCTCTTAGAACTGCTTTTGCTGCATCCCATAGGTTTTGGGTTGTTGTGTCTCCATTGTTATTTGTTTCTAGCTATTTTTTGAATTCCTCTTCGATTTTTTCAGTGATCACTTCGTTATTAAACAGTGTATTGTTTAGCCTCCATGTGTTTGTATTTTTTACAGGTCTTTTCCTGTAATTCGTATCTAGTCTCGTAGCGTTGTGGTTGGAAAAGGTACTTGATACAATTTCAATTTTCTCAAATTTACCAAGGCTTGATTTGTGACCCAAGATATGATCTATCCTGGAGAATGTTCCATGAGCACTTGAGAAAAATGTGTATTCTGTTGTTTTTGGATGGAATGTCCTATAAATATCAATTAAATCCATGTTGTTTAATGTATCATTTAAAGCTTGTGTTTCCTTATTTATTTTCATTCTGGATGATCCGTCCATGGGTGAAAGTGGGGTGTTAAAGTCCCCTACTATGATTGTGTTACTGTCGATTTCCCCTTTTATGGCTGTTAGTATTTGCCTCATGTATTGGGGTGCTCCTATGTTGGGTGCATAAATATTTACAATTGTTATATCTTCTTCTTGGATCGATCCCTTGATCATTATGTAGTGTCCTTGTCTCTTCTAATAGTCTTTATTTCAAAGTCTATTTTGTCTGATATGAGAGTTGCTACTCCAGGTTTCTTTTGGTTTCTGTTTGCGTGGAATATCTTTTTCCATCCCCTTACTTTCAGCCTGTATGTGTCTCTAGGTCTGAAGTGGGTCTCTTGTAGACAGCATATATATATATATGGGTCTTGTTTTTGTATCCATTCAGCAAATCTGTGTCTTTTGGTGGGAGCATTTAGTCCATTTACATTTAAGGTAAATATGGATATGTATGTTCCTATTCCCATTTTCTTAATTGTTTTGGGTTCGTTATTATAGGTCTTTTCCTTCTCTTGTGTTTCTTGTCTAGAGAAGTTCCTTTAGCATTTGTTGCAAAGCTGGTTTGGTGGTGCTGCAGTCTCTCAGCTTTTGCTTGTCTGTAAAGGTTTTAATTTCTCCATCAAATCTGAATGAGATCCTTGCTGGGTAGAGTAATCTTGGTTGCAGGTTTTTCTCCTTCATCACTTTCAGTATGTCCTGCCACTCCCTTCTGGCTTGCAGGGTTTCTGCTGAGAGATCAGCTGTTAACCTTATGGGGATTCCCTTGTGTCTTATTTGTTGTTTTTCCCTTGCTGCTTTTAATATGCTTTCTTTGTATTTAATTTTTGACAGTTTGATTAATATGTGTCTTGGCGTGTTTCTCCTTGGATTTATCCTGTATGGGACTCTCTGTGCTTCCTGGAGTTGATTAACTATTTCCTTTCCCATATTAGGGAAGTTTTCAACTATAATCTCTTCAAATATTTTCTCAGTCCCTTTTTCCCTTCTTCTTCTGGAACCCCTATAATTCTAATGTTGGTGCGTTTAATGTTGTCCCAGATGTCTCTGAGACTGTCCTCCATTATTTTCATTCTTTTTTCTTTATTCTGCTCTGCAGTAGCCATTTCTACTATTTTATCTTCCAGGTCACTTATCCGTTCTTCTGCCTCAGTTATTCTGCTATTGATTCCATTTAGAGTATTTTTAATTTCATTTATAGTGTTGTTCATCGTTGCTTTTTTCATCTTTATTTCTTCCAAGTGCTTGTTAAATGTTTCTTGAATTTTCTCTATTCTATTTCCAAGATTTTGTGTCAACTTTACTATCATTATTCTGAATTCTTTTTCAGGTAGACTGCCTATTTCCTCTTCATTTGTTTTTTCTGGTGGGTTTTTACATTGTTCCTTCATCTGCTGTGTGTTTTTCTGTCTTTTCATTTTGCTTATCTTACTGTGTTTGGGGTCTCCATTTTGCAGGCTGCAGGTTCATAGATCCCGTTGTTTTTGGTGTCTGTCCCCCGTGGCTAAGGTTGGTTCAGTGGGTTGTGTAGGCTTCCTGGTGGAGGGGACTAGTGCCTGTGTTCTGGTGGATGAGGCTGGATCTTGTCTTTCTGGTGGGCAGGTCCACGTCTGGTGGTGTGTTTTGGGGTGTCTGTGGACTTATTATGATTTTAGGCAGCCTCTCTGCTAATGGGTGGGATTGTGTTCCTGTCTTGCTAGTTGTTTGGCATAGGATATCCAGCACTGTAGCTTACTGGTCGTTGAGTGAAGCTGGGTGCTGGTGTTGAGATGGAGATCTCTGCGAGATTTTCGCCATTTGAGATTATGTGGAGCTGGGAGGTCTCTTGTGGACCAGTGTCCTGAAGTTGGCTCTCCCACCTTAGAGGCACAGTATTGACTCCTGGCTGTAGCACCAAGAGCCTTTTGTCCACACTGCTTAGAATAAAAGGAAGAAAATGTAGAAAGAAATAATTAGTAGAAGTAGAGGAGAAAGAAAGAAAGAAAGAAAGGAGGGAGGGAGGATGGAAGGAAGGAAGGAAGAAGGGAAGGAAGGAGAAAAAGAAAGGAAAAAGATAAAGTTACATAAAGTAAGATAAAATAAAATAAAGTTATTAAAATAAAAAATAATTATTAAGAAAAAAAAAACGGATGGATAGAACCCTAGGACAAATGGTGGAAGCAAAGCTATATGGACAAAATCTCACACAGAAGCATACACATACACACTCACAAAAAGAGGAAAAGGGGGAAAAAATCATAAATCTTGCTCTCAAAGTCCTCCTTCTAAATTTGGAATGATTCGTTGCCTATTCATGTATTCCACAGATGCAGGGTACATCAAGTTGATTGTGGAGCTTTAATCCGCTTCTTCTGAGGCTGCTGGGAGAGATTTCCCTTTCTCTTTTTTGTTCTCACAGCTACCAAGGGCTCAGCTTTGGATTTGGCCCCACTTCTGCGTGTAGGTCGCCGGAGGGCATCTGTTTTTCGCTCAGACAGGCCGGGGTTAAAGGAACAGCTGCTTCTGGGACTCTGACTCACTCTGGCCAGGGGGAGGGAGGGGTATGGAGTGTAGTGCGAGCCTGCGGTGGCAGTGGCCGGCAGACATTGCACTAGTCTGAGGCGCGCCATGCGTTCTTCCAGGGAATTTGTCCCTGGATTCCAGGACCCTGACAGTGGCGGGCTGCACAGGCTCTCCGGAAGGGGGATGTGGATATTGACCTGTGCTCGCACCCAGGCTTCCTGGTGGTGGCAGCAGCAGCCTTAGCGTCTTATGCCCGTCTCTGGGGTCCGCCCTTTCAGCCGCGGCTCGCGCCCGTCTCTGGAGCTCCTTTAAGCAGCGCTCTCAATCCCCTCTCCTCGCGCATCAGGAAACAAAGAGGGAAGAAAAAGTTTCTTGCCTCTTCAGGAGGTCCAGACTTTTTCCTGGACTCCCTCCCGGCTAGCCGTGGTGCACCAACCCCCTGCAGGCTGTGTTCAAGCCTCCAACCCCAGTCCTTTCCTTTCGATCTGTCGGAAGCCCGAGCCTCAGCTCCTAGCCCCACCCACCCCGGCGGGTGAGCAGCAAGCCTGTCCGGTGGTGAGTGGTGGTCGGCACCGATCCTCTGTGTGGATATCTGTCCGCTTTGCCCTCCGCACCCCTGTTGCTGTGCACTCCTCCGCGGTTCCGAAGCTCCCCACTCTGCCACCCGCAGTCTCCACCCGCAAAGGGGCTTCCTAGTGGGTGGAAATCTTTCCTCCTTCACAGCTCCCTCCCACTGGTGCAGGTCCCATCCCTATCCTTTTGTCTCTCTTTATTCTTTTTTTGTTTTGCCCTACCCAGGTACGTGGGGAGTTTCTTGCCTTTTGGGAGGTCTGAGGTCTTTTGCCAGCGTTCAGTAGGTGTTCTGTAGGAGTTGTTACACGTGTAGATATATTTCTGGTGTATTAATAGGGCTGCAGTTGGAGGCCTCAGTTTCTTGCCACATGGATCTCTCCTTAGGGCTGCTTGAGTGTCCTCATGACATGGCAGCTGGCTTACCCTAGGATGAGTGATCTGGCCGCCGTCCGTACGACTCTCGCGCCTTTGGCCGCCTCCTGGGACCCTCCAGAGCCGGGAGCCTCAGTGAGCCCACCCTCCCCTCAGGCTCCACGGCAGTTCCGTGACGGCGGAGGGAAGAGACCCGGAACCGAGAGTTCCAGCTCTTCGGAAACGCGGGCTCTGTTGTGGTCGCAGGGGGTGGGACCACTCTGCCCCAAGGCCTTCCGGGAGGGTGAGGATCTTCTTGACAGCCTTATGTTTAGGGCTTTTTTTTTAAATTCAGTTTTGACTGTGCCTTTTAATTGGATTGTTTAGTTTTTTTTGTTTAGTTTTTTATCTAGTATAATTAATGATATAGTTGTGTATATATAGCTCTTATTTTGCTTAGATTTGCTTCAATTATCTCATACATTTTTTCTTCTTTCTTGTTAGTTAAATAATTTTTAGTATTTCATTTAAACTTCTTTGTTTTTCAAGCTATATCTCCTTGTATTATTTTTAGTTGTTACACCGTAGATTACATCTTTAACTTATCCCATTAAAGTGCATCTTCAATTCATTCCATTCTAGTTCAACTTTTCCCATTTTACTTATCCCAAGCAATAGTGTCTTTATTTCACCTTCAATTTTGAAAAATAGTTTTTTGTGGTATACAATTCTTGATTGACAATTTTTTCTTTCATCACTTCAAATGCTGTTCTGGCTTTCATAGTTTCGTTTGTAAAGTTAGCTATAATATTATAATTGTTCCTTTATGTAAAGTATTTTTGTTCTCTGGCCTTTTTCTTGTTTTCTCTTTATCTTTGGCTTTTAGCTGTTTTACTGTCATGCATATAAGAATGGTTTTCTTTATGTTTATCCCACTTGTTCAGTGAACTTTTTGCCTATGTAATTTTATTTTCTCTTTCTTTCACAGCTGTATTGTCAAAAATTGAATAAACTTAGTGCCTTAAAAATGTGGTCTGTTGGCAAAGAGAACATAGCTACTGGTGCAGAAGTGCACATTTAAGGAAAAATTTTACCTTTTTTTTAAATTGAAGTGTAGTTGATTTATAATGTGCTAGTTTCAGGTATACAGCAAAGTGATTCTCATATATATATATATATATATGAATATATCCACTCTGGAGATATATATATATATATATATATATATATTTCCCCCCCCAACTCTTTTCCCTTGTTGGGGAATTTATTTCTTAAAATGTTCTGTTTGTTCATATCTTCCCTTCCTCTTGGTATTCCACTTACACATATGTTGGACTGCTTGCTGTTGTTCCATAGATCTCTTGAGGTCCTGTTCATTATCTTTTTTTTTTTCCTTCTTTTTGTACTCCAGATTGGGTAACATATTGATCTATCTTTAAAGTTCACTGATTTTTGTTTTGCTATTTTGTATCTTTTTTTTTTTATATCTTTATTGGAGTATAATTGCTTTACAATGGTGTGTTAGTTTCTGCTTTATAACAAAGTGAATCAGTTATACATATACATACGTTCCCATATCTCTTCCCTCTTGCGTCTCCCTCCCACCCTCCCGCTCTTTTCTATCTTATCCTTTTTTTTTTTTTTTTTTTAAATATATTTTTGTCTGTGTTGGGTCTTCATTGCTGTGTGTGGGCTTTTTCTAGTTGCAGCGAGCAGTTGCTACTGTTTGTTGCATTGCGTGGACTTCTCATTGTGGTGGCTTGTGCTTGTTGTGGAGCATGGGCTCTAGGTGCATAGGCATGCAGGCTCAGTAGTTGTGGCACATCGGCTTAGTTGCTCTGTGGCATGTGGGATCTTCCCGGATCAGGGCTCGAACCCTCGTCCCCTGCATTGGCAGGTGGATTCTTAACCACTGCACCACCCCAGAAGTCCCTTTTCTATCTTATCCTGACCTCATTTAGTGAATTTTTATTTCAGTGTTTCTTTTAGCTTTTGAATATCCTTTTCAAAAAATTATAGTTTCTATACTGCTGATGTGATTTCTTATCTGTTCCTTCATTGCCACTATTTTTTCCTTCAATATCTGGACAATTTGTAATAGCTGCCAAGAAATCCCTGTATGCTAAAATTATCAGTAATATCTGATTGACTCATAGTTTATGTTCACTTTTTTTTTTTTTTTGCGGTACGCGGGCCTCTCACTGTTGTGGCCTCTTCCGTTGTGGAGCACAGGCTCTGGACGCGCAGGCTCAGTGGCCATGTCTCACGGGCCTAGCCGCTCCGCAGCACGTGGCGTCCTCCCGGACCAGGGCACGAACCCGTGTCCCCTGCATCGGCAGGCGGACTCTCAACCACTGCACCACCAGGGAAGCCCTATGTTCACTTTTGTTCTATATGATTCACACTTACTTAATTGTTTATTTGCATGTCTAGTTATTTTTACTTAAAAATTGAACATTTTAGCCACTCTGGATTCAGTTGTGCTCTTTTGGGGATTATTGTCTTATTTTGTATTGTTTTGTTTTTGCCCGTTTCTCATTTGAAACTGTAAAATTTCCCTCCACGTGTCTCAGCAGTATCCAATATTCCTATATTGTTATGGTTTCCTACTGCTGCTTTATCAATCTGGTTCTTGAGGTGGTTGGGGTAGTCTCTTCTGTTCTTTGGTTGTCAGCCAAGAATTTAGGTTGAGATAGAGCTCATCTTGTCTGCTTTTCTTCTGTGGATGATTCCCTGATTTTCAGCTACTCTACTGACCTTACAATTTATACTTCGATGCTTCAAGTACATTCTACTTCAGTTTTCTCCCACCAGAGATGTTCATTGCCTTAATGGGTTCTGGCTGCTGTAACAAAACACCACAGATTGAGTGACTTAAACAACAAACATTTTTTTCTCATAGTTCTGGAGACTGAAAGTATGAGATCAAAGTGCCAACATGGTCGATATCTGGTGGATGAGGACTGTTTTCTTGGTTTGCAGATGGCTGCCTTCTTCCTGTATCCTCACATGGTGAGGGAGGGCTCTGGTCTCTTTCCCACCTTATAAGGGCAATAATTCAATCATGGAGGATCTACTCTCATGACCTCATCTAAACCTAATCAGCACCAAAAGGCTCTACCTCCAAATACAATCACATTGGAGATAAGCATTTCAACATATGAGTTTTGGGGGGCCACACTCAGTTCACAACACACATGTTTGGGGGATGCATTCAATTACAAAAAGCATCCAGTACATTTCTCTCTAATCTCTATATAATGTTTTACTGGATTCCCAGAATATTTCCCCAACTCTGTGTAGTTTAGCTGTCAGTCAGGGATTTGGACAGAATTTATATTCAGACTTGGGTCATACTCCTTCTGTGATTCTCTTGCTGCCAGCATTTCCCCCTTTAAATTTCCTGTGCTCTTTTAGCCCTAAACACTGAGCCTGGCACCTTGAGCTACAAGGTGGTGGTTTTCTGCCATTAAGTTTCTGCAGCCACAGCTATGATGGACAGGAGTGCCCTCGTACCAGAAAGCCACAGAATGGTGATTATTTTCATTTCCAGGTGAAATTTTTGAGATTAAACTCTTCTTGGTGGTTTTTTTTGGAGGCTGTCCAGTGTCTTTGAATAAATTTTTTTTACTACATTTTACAATTTTTATCTGTTGGAAGTTTTGTTCCACCATTTATTTCTTCAGTTTCATTAGAGTTACTCTTAATTTTTTAAAAATATCTATTTTGGATTATAATTGCTTTACAATGTTGTGTTAGTTTCTGCTGTAAAACAAAGTGAACCAGCTATATGTATACCTATAACCCCTTCCTCATGAGCCTCCCTCCCACACTCCCCAGGCAATCTTAATTTTAATCTTAAAATTGCATTGTAAAAAAACCTTTAAAATAAAGATACTCTGACATGAGAGAATTTTTACGCTAAAACTTTAATTTGTGTATTATTACTGATAGTTTAAAAATGCATAGAATTCTTCAAAGAACATTTTATTAATCACAGTAGATTTTCCCTTTTGTTTTAAAAATTGAAAATATAATCTCTGAGGTATTTACTTTTCATTCAAAGTAATGAGTCAATAGCTTTGGAAATGATGGGATCAAAATTTTGGCTGAAGATTATTTTATGTTTCCATCTTCAAGAGACTTTTATTTGCTAAATGTTTCAGTCGCTTTTTTTTTTTTTTTTTTTTTTTCGCGGTACGCGGGCCTCTCACTGTTGTGACCTCTCCCGTTGCGGAGCACAGGCTCCGGACACGCAGACTCAGCGGCCATGGCTCACGGGCCTAGCCACTCCACGGCATGTGGGATCTTCCCGGACCGGGGCACGAACCCGTGTCCCCTGCATCGGCAGGCGGGCTCTTAACCACTGCACCACCAGGGAAGCCCTCAGTCGTTTGTATGTAGAGATTTCTATGCTGATGTGAGTGTATATAAATTTAGAAAGATTATAGTAAAAGTTTTGCTCCCTTAGGTATTGGGGAATTAATTTTTCTGGTTAGTTTTTTTTTTTTTTTATTGCCGAGATTTCACTCTTTTAAAGTAGAAATTTTTCTCTTCAAGTGTTTTTCCCGAATATGAAAATATATATGTTCATTATAAAATATCAGAATTATTGAGGAGAGTAAGAAAAGGCAATAAAAGTTACCCATAACACCTCTCACAAAAAAGGCTTGTTTACATTTTAGTAATATCATAGTCTTTTTCTCAGTGTTTGTGTTTTTACAAAATTGACCTTGTACTGTATATATTTTTAATGTCTCTTTTTAAAGAGTACATTATGAGCATTCTTCTAAAATGATACTTTTAATGACTGTAAAAGATATTCCCTCATATGAATATACAGTATTTTCCCCTTTCTCTAGTCCTCAGTGTTCAGTCTTTAGCATTATTGAGTCTTCACCTCTGACTTAACCAGGATCACATTATGTCAGCAACATCATGGTACAAAATTATTTTATATATATTTTTTCTGTTTATTTTCTTAAGATTTCCAGGAGCAGATTGGTAGTGCTAAGAGTACATATTCCTTAATTGCATCCTGTAAAGGTTGTGGTAATTTATACACCTAAAAGTACTGTATATGATGTTCATTTCCCCCAGCCAACATCTAAAAGGGTATAATTTAAAGAAAGTTTTGCAACTCCAGTAGGCACCCACGCAAAGAGATATTTTATTGGGTTGATATTTATTTCTTAAATATTATTAGGGTTGAACATCTTTAATAAAGTAATTGATCATTTATATTTTGTTGATGAATTGCTAGTTAATTTCTGTTTATTAATTTTGTTTGTGTTGTTCATATTTTTAATGTTTGATTTTTTTAGGCATTCTTTATGAATTATGGATAATAATTTCAGATATGTTTAAAACATTCAAATGTTCCCAAATAATATTTAGAAAATGATTTCATTAGTTTATCTTATTATAATTGTGATAAATTAATATAATTAATATTTGTTTAACATGCATTATAAATAAGAATCATCTTGAGTAAAGTTTCATCATATTCTCAAAATTTGAAGCATTTTAAATCTCATTTCTGCATGCTAATTAAGTTTCTCTCTTCTCTATCTAATTCATTTGATAATGAAGTTTATTTTCCCCAACTGCCATGCTTTCTAGCATTTTCAGTAAAGAGGTTTCTTGTTTTACTCACTTTTAAGGAGTTACCTACCTGAAATGCCTTATTTATTTCTTTTGATACTTTGAAGAAATAAGAATACATATCTTGACATTTAAAGTATTTTATGAAGAACTTCTTTTAAGTAAAGAAATTAAAAGGGAATTATTTTGGAATGTCAGTTCATTGCAGTTATTCAGAAATTCAAATAAATTCTTTTGCCAGCGTGAAAATGTTGTCTATATTGTATGGTAACAATAATTTGAATGTTTATCCATTTTTATTCTTTTGAGATAGGTAAAGTTTATCTGTGTTAGAAACATGTTTTCTGGAATAGGTGTTCATTATTATAAAGATTTTAGGATTCTTGGTATCCTATTTCAAAAACAAAAGTTCTCTTTGCAAATAGGTATTTCTGCAATTTAAAAACTGTATTTGTGTAAACAGAGGATTTTATTGTCAGGTGTCAGTGTAAGTAAAGGGCCACCGCATACATAATTCAGGACACCAGGTTGCTTGTTGGAGCCTGTTTATGACTCTCCATAAGGCTTTTGTTCTAGGATTGTGGTGTTCCTCAAACACTCTTCATCATTGTTCCAGTGGTTGATGTATAGGAGATGCCTCATACTCCCTGCTGCCTTTGCTGCTGTGTTTGCTTAGAGCTAACCCCAGGGATCTAATGAGGGAAAGAGCTGCAGCAGGGCAGCTTGAAGCTGAAGGATCAAACATTTCTACCTCCTGAGTTAACAACAATCCTGGAACCCCAAAAAAGGATAGGGTAGCCCAATGATAGGGTGACCCTAGTGTCCTCACTCTGTATGGGGACTGACTCACAATGGTGGACTCTGAGAAGAGTTGAGCTCTGCAGATAGCCTTGTGTTTGCAGATTTCTTTAGGAATTTCTAGTGTTGTCACCAACTGGTTTTAAATTACACATTGTAGTCATGCATTTCAGTCATAAATTTATTGAGCATACCACAATACTCACTATTGACTTGATGTATTTAATATGTCTGTTACCAGGGTTTTAAATTTGGAATAATAAGTGCTCAACATTATAGACATTTTAGAATACCATGTAAGCTTTTTCTTTGTACTGTGAATTTAACACAAGCCATTTATGGTTTAAATGTACTATTTTTCTTATATAACTTAAATTTTATTAAGAACTTTTTCAAATATACAAATTCATGATTTTTGCATAATGACAAATTTTAGTTTAGATATTATTTTAAAATTTAAATATTAACGGCCAGGTCTATCTGATAATGTAAAAGTTTCTAAATTACTTTCCCATAAATTTTTTACTCTTATTTTTTCTTATATAAGGACAGGGATAGTTTTCTCCTTTTTGGTGCAAACCAACAGGTCAGATCTGAGTTTGGAAGAATTGATGAACTTGTGCTGCTGTATAAAGGTGCCTAGTTAGAAGACTTCTCACTTGGTATAAAAGGATTATCCTTATGTGTTGTCTGAATTCATGAAGTCATCTGAATTTTAAAATTTAAGTGTGTAGTCTTTGCAGTCATAAATGTGAGTGTTCTAACTTCTTAAACCCTTTGGATACAATATAAATGAAATTTTTTTAAGTAATGATTTTAAGAAGGACTTTAAACATTTGTAAACATTTGAATTTTAAAAATCCAAGTTTACCCCTGATAATTAGGGATTATGAAAGGATTAAAAGTCTTGGCTGGAGATTGTGATTTACATAGAAATATATAGCAATACTATTTCCTGAATTGAGGGGGTGGGTGGAGAAAGATTAATTGTTGTTTTTGCTAAATAGACCTGAATAATAAGTTGTAATTCATACGCAGATGGTCCTTGTAAATTTACACTTTGACTTTGGATGAAATTGATAGATATAAGGTAGCATAAGCAGCCAGGGAAGAGATTTTAATGTCCTTTTACTCTCATAGACTGCAGTGTGAAGATGACCTAATTGTCTGTTCGTATGTAGTAGGTACTTAAATCCTTGTACTTTGTATTTTTCTTTAATTGAAATCAAAATACATATTTTATGCAGTTTCCATATCTTTTCACAAATGCTTTACAAGTACCTTTACAACATTTGTTAGTAAATAAGTTAAACCATGAAATAGTAAAAAATTTTATAATGCCTTTTGATAAGTACATTAATAAGGATAGAGTTAGTTAAAACTCATTTTCATTGAGTTAGGAATGATCTGGAAAGGTTTTTGTTTTGTTTTTTAATTATCCTTTTTAGGCATGCATGTCACTAGAAGTAAAATAGGAGGAACTATGAAATTTTAAGCACCCGCATTTTATCCAAAATATAGGTGAGTAATCCAGGAAAGTCATGTGAGTTACCATGAGAGAGAAGAAGATTGGTTAATATTAGTCTTTTGTGAAGAAAGCATTATATTTGCCTAGCATCATTTTAATAGAGAATTTTTATTTAGTGTGCATTGATAATTTAGAAAATGGAACTGGTTTTGCACTTTTCTCATATGCCAGTTTTTTTATTTAAGGGATTAAGGGCATAAAGGAATAGAGGAAGTGAATGGACACTGATGTTTCAAAATATCTCATTTTGCCTAAAAGCAAGTACCGACAGATAAATGCCCATAAAGGGATTTCTTTCTTAAGCCCCGTGGATTTTTCCCCCCGCACAACTTTTTGTGTGAGTTAGAAATGAAAACCATTCATCTGGTGCCCCAAAGAACGGCCTTATTGAATGGAATAACAGTGTAATGTACCATTGAAGGAAGGATTGAAAGTGATTATCTTGTTAACTCTTGACAGTTACCGCCAGCTTGAAATGGAACCGGCAGGCTTGATTTGCAAATGAATTAGAGCTTTTTCATTTTGTGCCAGGATCATCTTTTTATATTCTGATATGACAGATGCCATGTTCCAGGCTTTTGTTTTTCTTCGGGTTTATACTTGCAAATAAAAAACAAAAGATTATGATAGTCATTTTATTTGCATCTTTTCTCTTGGAGTTTATTCTTTGTGTAGAAGTTTTTAATCTTATATTTTTCAAGAATTTGTTTGACTACTGTTGTTTTTATCAGAATTAAATTTGATTAATTTAAGTATGGTAGTAATTGGGTGAAACAGAAGCATTTATTGGCTTTTAAGGAGTAGAAAATTATTCGCAAACAGAATGTTGTGGTTAGTAAAAACGGAAACTTTTGGCTAAATTTAATAGAATTAAGTTTTTTCCTCGATAACTATTTTGATGTAACCTCAAACTTGTTGAGAAGTTTCAATAGTGCAGGAAACTCCCATGTACTCTTTACCCAAATTCACCAGTTGTTTACCATTTGCACCCCCTTTATCAGCCCTCCCTCCCTCCTCTGCCTTCCTCCTCTCTCTACACACATCTTTATAAATGTATATGTTTTGAACCAAAGGAGAATATATTGGAAATATTGTTCCCCATAAATACCTTCCCCATAACTACAACACACATATTCTCTCACATAACCAATCAGTAATAGCTTTTGAAAACTCAGAGTAAAAAAAAAAAAAAAACTGTATTTTTTTGTGTTTTTCATCTTCTTATATTGGGGAGAGGTCAGTGTGAGGATTTTTTTTTCTTTAAATCCACAAAGTTATAATGCTTCTGTTTATATTCTTTAATCATCTTAAATAAATATGGTGATTTTAGTGCATTTGTTATATATAACTTATTAAGCTAGAACCTTGTTTTTCTTCTCCACATAGTTTTTATTATTGGAGGATTATTATACTTAAAACTTGTATGTTCCGTTTAATATAAATGTAGTAGTAAACATAACCCCCCCCCATCAAGGTAGTATGCATTTTCCATCCAAAAAGGCCTTTATTTACGTACACACACACATACTCATATTCTTATGAAGTTTTAAGTTAAATATCTTTAAATATTTGCTTAAGGATTCAAAATTTAAAGTTCTGTAACTCTGTTTTTTTTATTATTATTTTTTACATCTTTCTTGGAGTATAATTGCTTTACAATGGTGTGTTATGTAACTCTGTTTTTATTTTTCTTTGCAAACAGTTATATTTTTCTCTGCTGCACATATCTTAATAAAATATGGAATTTAAGAATAAATTATTCCTGATTTTACACTGTTGGCTTTCCAACATGAACATTGGCACTGAGGTCTATTTCATAAAATAGGAACTCCAGGCGTTTGTAACATATAGTGATATGATCTGTTGAGAACCTTTATAAAAATGCCAGTCTTTTAAAGATATGATTAATTGTATTGGTAAGCATCACCAAGCTAAACAAGTGTTACTCAAAGCCTACAGTCTTTGAGTTACAGGATAATAGTCTTGAAGGGAAACTGTCTGGAATCAGTTGAGAAGAAAGCAGGAACATTTCTGTCTTTTTTATTTTTTAACATCTTTACTGGAGTATAATTGCTTTACAATGGTGCGATAGTTTCAGCTGTATCACAAAATGAAACACCTATACGTATACATATATCCCCATATCCCCTCCCTCTTGCGTCTTCCTCCCACCTTCCCTATCTCACCCCCTAGGTGGTCACAAAGCACGTAGCTGATCTCCCTGTGCTGTGTTGGCTTCCTACTAGCTATCTATTTTACATTTGGTAGTGTATATATGTCCATGCCACTCTCTCACTTCATCCCACCTTCCCCTTCCCCCTCCCTGTGTCCTCAACTCCATTTTCTAAGTCTGCATCTTTATTCCTATCCTGCCCCTAGGCTCCTCAGAAACATTTTTTTGTTTGTTTGTTTTTAGATTCCATATATATGTATTTGCTTTTCTCTTTCTGACTTGTTTCACTCTGTATGACAGGTGCTAGGTCCATCCACCTCACTACAAATAACTCAATTTCGTTTCTTTTTATGGCTGAGTAATATTCCATTGTATATATGTGCCATATCTTCTTATCAATTCATCTGTCGATAGACACTTAGGTAGTTTCCATGTCCTGGCTATTGTAAATAGTGCTGCAATGAACATTGTGGTACATGACTCTTTTTGAATTATGGTTTACTCTGGGTATATGCCCAGTAGTGGGATTGCTGGGTCGTATGGTAGTTCTATTTTTAGTTTTTTAAGGAAACTCCATACTGCTCTCCATAGTGGCTGTATCAATATACATTCCCACCAACAGTGCAAGAGGGTTCCCTTTTCTCCACAGGCTCTCTAGCATTTATTGTTTGTAGACTTTTAGATTATGACCATTCTGACTGGTGTAAGGTGATACCTCACTGTGGTTTTGATTTGCATTTCTCTATTGATTAGTAATGTTGAGCATCCTTTCATATGTTTCTTGGCAAATCTGTGTATCTTCTTTGGAGAAATGTCTCTTTAGGTCTTCTGCCCATTTTTGGATTGGGTTGTTTGTTTTTTTAATATTGAGCTGCATGAGCTGCTTGTATATTTTAGAGATGAATCCTTTGTCAGTTTCTTTGTTTGCAAATATTTTCTCCCATTCTGAGGGTTGTCTTTTCGTCTTGTTTATGGTTGCCTTTGCTGTGCAAAAGCTTTTAAGTTTCATTAGGTCCCATTTGTTTATTTTTGTTTTTATTTCCTTTTCTCTAGGAGGTGGGTCAAAAAGGATCTTGCTGTGATTTATGTCATAGAGTGTTCTGCCAATGTTTTCCACTAAGAGTTTTATAGTGTCTGGCCTTACATTTAGGTCTTTATTCCATTTTGAGTTTATTTTTGTGTATGGTGTTAGGAACTGTTGTAATTTCATTCTTTTATATATAGCTGTCCAGTTTTCCCAGCACCACTTATTGAAGAGGCTGTCTTTTCTTCATTGTATATTCTTGCCTCCTTTATCAAAGATAAGGTGACCATATGTGCGTGGGTTTATCTCTGAGCTTCCTATCCTGTTCCATTGATCTATATTTCTGTTTTTGTGCCAGTTCCATAGTGTCTTGCTTACTGTAGTTTTGTAGTATAGTCTGAAATCAGGGAGCCTGATTCTTCCAGCTCCATGTTTCTTTCTCAAGATTGCTTTGTCTATGTAGGGTCTTTTGTGTTTCCATACAAATTGTGAAATGTTTTGTTCTAATTCTGTGAAAAATGCCATTGGTAGTTTGATAGGGATTACACTGAATCTTTAGGTTGCTTTGGGTAATATAGTCATTTTCACAGTGTTGGTTCTTCCAATCCAAGAACATGGTGTATCTCTCCATCTGTTTGTATCATCTTTAATTTCTTTCATCAGTGTCTTATAGTTTTCTGCATACAGGTCTTTTTTCTCCTTCGGTAGGTTTATTCCTAGGTATTTTATTCTTTTTGTTGCAATGGTAAATGAGAGTGTTTCCTTAATTTCCTTTCAGACTTTACATCATTAGTGTATAGGAATGCAAGAGATTTCTGTGCATTAATTTTGTATCCTGCTACTCTACCAAATTCATTGATTAGTTCTAGTAGTTTTCTGGTATCATCTTTAGGATTCTGTATGTTTAGTATCATGCCATCTGCAAACAGTTATAGTTTTACTTCTTCTTTTCCAATTTGGATTCCTTTTATTTCTTTTTCTTCTTTGATTGCTGTGGCTAAAACTTCCAAAACTATGTTGAATAATAGTGGTGAGAGTGGGCAACCTTGTGTTGTTCCTGATCTTAGCGTAAATGATTTCAGTTTTTCACCATTGAGAACGATGTTGGCTGTGGGTTTGTCATATATGGCCTTTATTATGTTGAGGTAAGTTCCCTCTATGCCTACTTTCTGCAGGGTTTTTATCATAAATGGGTGTTGAATTTTGTTGAAAGCTATTTCTGCGTCTACTGAGATGATCATATGGTTTTTATCTTTCAGTTTGTTAATATGGTATGTCACATTGATTGATCTGCATATATTGAAGAATCCTTGCATTCCTGGGATAAACCCCACTTGATCATGGTGTATGATCCTTTTAATGTGCTCTTAGATTCTGTTTGCTAGTATTTTGTTGAGCATTTTTGCATCTATGTTCATCAGTGATATTGGCCTGTAGTTTTCTTTTCTTGTGACATCTTTGTCTGCTTTAATATCAGGGTGATGGCCTCGTAGAATGCGTTTGGGAGTGTTCCTCCCTCTGCTATAATTTGGAAGAGTTTGAGAAGGATAGATGTTAGCTGTTCTCTAAATGTTTGGTAGAATTCACCTGTGAAGCCGTCTCACCCTGGGCTTTTATTTGTTGGTAGGTTTTTAATCAGTTTCAATTTCAGTGCTTGTGATTGGTCTGCTTATATTTTCTGTTTCTTCCTGGTTCAGTCTCAGAAAGTTGTGCTTTTCTAAGAATGTGTCCATTTCTTCCAGGTTATCTATTTTATTGGCATACACTTGCTTATAGTAATGTCTCATGATCCTTTGTGTTTCTGCAGTGTCTGTTGTTACTCCTTTTTCATTTCTAATTCTATTGATGTGAGTGTTTTCCCTTTTTTTCTTGATGAGTCTGGCTAATGGTTTACCAATTTTGTTTATCTTCTCGAAGAACCAGCTTTTAGTTTTATTGATGTTTGGTATCCTTTCCTTCATTTCTTTTTTATTTCTTTCTGATCTGCTCTTTATGGTTTCTTTCTTTCTGCTAACTTTGGGTTTTTTTTCTTCTTTTTTCTCTAATTGCTTTAGATATAAGGTTAGGTTGTTTATATGAGATTTTTCTTATTTCTTGAGGTAGGATTGTATTGCTATAAACTTCCCTCTTAGAAATGCTTTTGCTGCATCCCATAGGTTTTGGGTCGTAATGTTTTCATTGTCATTCGTTTCTCGGTATTTTTTGATTTCCTCTTTGATTTCTTCAGTGATCTTTTGGTTATTTAGTAATGTAGTGTTTAGCTTCCATGTGTTTGTGTTTTTTATTTTTTTTCCCCTGTAATTCATTTCTAATCTCATAGCGTTGTGGTCAGAAAAGATGCTTGATCTGATTTCATTTTTCTTAAATGTACTGAGGCTTGATTTATCACTCAAGATGTCATCCATCCTGGAGAATGTTCCATGCGCACTTGAGAAGAAAGTGTAATCTGGTGTTTTTGGATGGAATGTCCTATAGATATCAATTAAATCTATCTGGTCTATTGTGTCATTTAAAACTTCTGTTTCCTTATTTATGTTCATTTTGGATGATCTGTCTATTGGTGTAAGTGAGGTGTTAAAGTCCCCCATTATTATTGTGTTACCTTTGATTTCCTCTTTTAGAGCTGTTAGCAATTGCCTCATGTATTGAGTTGCTCCTATGTTGGGTGCATATATATTTATAATTGTTATATTTTCTTCTTGGAGTGATCCCTTGATCATTATGTAGTGTCCTTCCTGGTCTCTTGTAACATTCTTTATTTTAAAGTCTATTTTATCTGATATGAGTGTTGCTACTCCAGCTTTCTTTTGATTTCCATTTGCATGCAATATCTTTTTCCATCCCCTCACTTTCAGTCTGTATGTGTCCCTAGGTCTGAAGTGCGTCTCTTGTAGACAGCATATATATGGATCTTGTTTTTGTATCCATTCAGCAAGCCTGCGTCTTTTGGTTGAAGCATTTAATCCGTTCACATTTAAGGTAATTATGTATATGTATGTTCCTATTACCATTTTCTTAATTGTCATTGGTTTGTTTTTGTAGGCCTTTTCTACTTTTCTGTTTCTCACTTAGAGAGGTTACTTTAGCATTTGTTGTAGAGTTGGTTTGGTGGTGCTGAATTCTCTTAGCTTTTGCTTGTCTGTAAAGCTTTTGATTTCTCTGTCGAATCTGAATGACATCCTTGCTGGGTAGAGAAATCTTTGTTGTATGTTCTTCCCTTTCATCGCTTTAAGTATATTTATATTGTGCCACTCCCTTCTGGCTTGTAGAGTTTCTGCTGAGAAATCAGCTGTTAACCTTATGGGAGTTCTTTTGTATGTTATTTTTCATTTTTCCCTTGCTACTTTCAATAATATTTTTTGTCTTTAAGTTTTGCCAATTTGATTACTATGTGTCATAGTGTTTTTCCTTGGGTTTATCCTGTATGGGACTTGCTGCACTTCCTGGACTTGGGTGGCTATTTCCTTTCCTGTGTTAGGGAAGTTTTTGAGTATGGTCTCTTCAAATATTTTCTCGGGTCCTTTCTCTCTTTCATCTCCTTCTGGGACCCCTATAATGCAAATCTTGTTGTGTTTTATGTTGTCCCAGAGGTCTGTTAGGCTGTCTTCATTTCTTTTCATTCTTTTTTCTTTATTCTGTTCTGCAGCAGTGAATTCCACCATTTTGTCTTCCAGGTCACTTATCAGTTCTTCTGCCTCAGTTATCCTGCTATTTTTCCTTCTAGTATAGTTTTCATTTCAGTTATTGTATTGTTCATCTCTGTTTGTTCTTTAATTCTTCTAGGTCTTTGTGAGACATTTCTCGCATCTTCTCTATCTTTGCCTCCATTGTTTTTCCGAGGTTTGGATCATTTTCACTATCATTATTCTGAATTCTTTTTCTGGAAGGTTGCCTGTCTCCACTTCATTTAGTTGTTTTTCTGGGGTTTTATCTTGTGCCTTCATCTGGTACATAGCCCTCTGCCTTTTCATGTTGTCTATCTTTCTGTGAATGTGGGTATTTGTTCCATAGGCTGCAGGCTTGTAGTTTTTCTTGCTTCTGCTGTCTGCCCTCTCCTGCCTCTCTGACTGTGTAAGGAAGTTCTCAGGGTGGAATTTCAGATTTAATTTACTGCTCCCTCCACATCCAGCCCCACATAGCAACACTCTTCTTTGCACATAGTAAATGTTCAGCAGATATTATCGAATGATTAAAGTGCATGTCCCAAGCAGGTTGGTGCTGTGGCCAGGGTGTCCTGCCTGCACTGAACTCAGTGGCCCAGGCTAACAGATGCTTCATCTCGGTGTCTATATCAGACGTTGCTAAGTAGCAGTGATTCTTTAAGCTGTCACCTGCTAGTGTTGGAGGGTCTCCTGCAGAGGCAGGGCATGGCTGTGGGTCACTGTGGGGACAAGGACACTGGCAGCAGAAGTTTTGGGAAGTACTCCTTGGCGTGAGCCCTCCCAGAGTCTCAGGACCATTTCTTAATTTTCCGTCTTTTCACTCTCTTTTCCCAAATTTTGTTCTCTCTTCCTCCATTCCCACCCGCCCCCCAATCTCTCACTCTCATGTTAGTTGGGTTGGTCCATGTATGCATGGTGTTGTATTATGCTTTTATGATATGTTTAAGTTTGACATTCCTTTATAAAGGGTGACCGTTTAATACATTGTCGTGACTTTGATGCTTTAAAAATGGAAGGAGGTGCTGTTAATAGTTCAGCCAGGATGTGAGAAATAAACCAGAACTTTCCCAGGCAAAAAGAGGATGCAGGAGGGAGGGAGACGCAAGAGGGAAGACATATGGGAACATATGTATATGTATAACTGATTCACTTGGTTATAAAGCAGAAACTAACACACCATTGTAAAGCAATTATACCCCAATAAAGATGTTTAAAAAAAAAAAAAAAAGAGGATGCATGGTTCGTCACCTTATTTCCATATCACCTTGTGCAAAGTGTATTGTTGCTGATTTTACCATGATAACATGATACAGATTTAAATGTTAAAATTTTTGACATAAGTATATTTGTGAACCTATAAAGTAACTTAAAATTTGAAACATTCAGAATGCTTTTTCAGTGTTGCCCAGTTTGAATCCTTAAACTATTTATTTTATAGTGTTTGCATCTTTTAAGTATTTTATTTAGTTGCTCTATAATAGACAAATAATATCCCTATAATGCATGAGATTTAAACACTCTTTTAATGTTTAGAATTATGAATTTGGAGGATAGCTGAATTGCTGAGAATGTTTTTGTTATTTTTATATAGTCCTGCTTATAAAAATTCAATGCCTGTAAAACTGATTATTCAATGTGATGCCAAATTATCTTTAATTAATGAAGAAAAAGCCATTTTTCTCCTGTGTACTAGAATGTTTCTTACTGATTATGCTAAGTTTAGTTTTTAGGTGGAATAATTAACATTTATCTTTTTTCATGTTACTCCTCCTTTCTCAAACTCTCACTTTTTATATACAGTTGAATTGTTGCCATGGTATAATTTCTGTCTTTTAGTGTGGTCTTACAATTATTTCTTTTGCTTTTATTTCATTGTTTTGTAATCATTTTTGTCATTTTTGTAGTTTCTTTCAGCCAATATTTTTTATTATGTAAAATTAAGAAAATTCATATAATTTTTGATATGTAAGGTAGAATAAAAGCAGGTAGGAGAAGTTGACTAAGTTCTCAACTTTTAAATTTAGCTCTATATTGTTGCATCTTCCTTTTTTAATTTGTATCTATCATTTGCAGTTTGGGTTCTGAAACCCTGTCAATATTGTCCGTGGTGCTGTCAATTATCATGAAATTATCAAAATAATAAGAAAACAAGAAATCTCCATTTACCTCTGTCTGTCTATCCCTACATTTCCCCAAATCATAATAACCTCATATGGATTGATAGCTTGAATACAAGTGGAATTTAAGAGATTTAAATAAGGGGTCAGCCAACTTTTTCTGTGAAGGGCCAGATAGTAAAAATTTTAGGCTTTGTGGCTAGGAGGCAAAATTGAGGGTATTATGTTACTATTTATATAACAGGAAGGGAAATAAAAATCTACAATTTTATTGCCAAATGTGAAATAATTATTTAGCAGAATTTTTTGTAATACAAGTGTATGAATGAGAAGAATGTAATTCTTCAGGGAGGATAGCATTAAACTTAATTGAGGTTCAAAGTTAGTGTTCTCTATTATCAAAATTGATTATAAACATTCATCTGTTATTCCTGGTTTGTAATTAGATTTTAAATAGTTCATCTTTGAAAATGCTTTTTTTAACACTGATAGGTACTGCCGAATAGTATCATAATCTATGAACACATGATTTTAATTGAACGTTGTAATTGCTTGGAATACATTTATAAAATTCTATTAGATTCTTTTCTTGACGTTTTTCTTTTAGTTATTACATTGCAGATTAATCAGTTTCATTTGGGGTGGAAGCTCCTCAATTGCACAGTTGAATGGGTTTGGAAATATGCAAGTTTTCTTTGCACTTGCATCCAGGTTGGAAAAATACTAGAGGAGCTTTAGTTTGAGCTTGGAAAATATACTCCTTGAAAGATGTGTGGGAATGGAGGTCTTGCATTTGTTTTAACTTTTGACAGGACGGGAAGTATATAAAGCAGCTTGACATTATTCTGTGACCCAAACAATGTTAGTTGCTTTTTAGGTGACTTTAATGCCGTGTAAGTTTTGCATGTAAACGTTGTGCGGCCTTGTAATTTTTGGTTGAATTCATTAGGAAACGTTATTAAGTCTACACCTAAAGCTAATTTCCAAAGTCTTTCATGTTCACTAAAAGTGGTTGAGGACAGTTCTTTTCATTTCATTTACTTTCTTATGAAAAATCACAATAAAACTTTACCACTGTTAAGACATCAAAGTGCTGTGTGTATTAGAGAGATCAGGATATTCAGCTTCTATTTCTGTCAAAGATTCACAAAACTGACAATGAACAAGTCCACAAGAGTAAATGAGGTTCACTGGTTCAATAACACATGATATGTTCCAATATTTTCACACAGTATTTGCTGATGAATAATGCAGTGAATAATCATAGGCTTTAAATGTTCACGTAGGCTTACATTTTTACAGGCTTTGTAAATTTGTCCAACTAAACATCGTTTGGTTCTGTACCTATTTTTAACCACCATCGTATGTAACTTAGCAGATTCCATATCAGGGGTACTGAATTAGTGTTTTCTCAGTTTTCTTGAAAATATTCTTGTGTTCTACATAGGCTACTCACAGAGGGCAGTAATTCTTCAGTCACTTCAAATTCAGTGCTGACTCCTCAAATAAACAACACTGAGCAGTATCACTAACATCTGTGGATTCATCAAGAGCCAAGGAAAACCATTCAAAATTATTTGCCTTGTCTTTGACTGTTGATGATACTCCCTCTGTCCTCAACTTTCAAGCAACTGTTCTTGCTGAAAGGCTAATAGTTTTAATAAGTATTTTTTTCTCCAGACACATTCCTTTGCCTGCTGCCGGCAAAGATGATTTAATCAACTCAATCATTGTTAAACGGCTTTCATTGATTGGCTAACATACACAGCAGTAAGAAACTCATTTGTATTTTTTATTTTTGTGAAGAAAGTCTGCTGTGATGAGTTATTTCCTTTTAAATTTTCTAATTTTTTCTGACTCTTGCTTTCCTGTGTGTTGGAAATATTGTGAAGGCTGCTTAGTTTGGTAGTGTCAACATATGTTGTATTCATTCAGCATGGCTATAGTGTCATTGTGTAATAAACACAATACATTGCCATTTAATTTGATAAAATAATCTACACTCCACTGTGCCTTACAAGTATGTCATTTGAAGTCCCCCTCTCTCTTCTTTTCTGGTTTTGACATGATTGGTATACAACTGGTATTAAAACAAAAATTAAATGTCATATTACAGCAATTTATGAAGCTCTTGAAATTCTGTTGAGTTATACTGCATCACTGTGATTTTCGTGCTCTGAGCAGCAGTGCAAACCAGAGAGAGTACCACATATGATCTCTGTCGTGACAACTCAGCTGCTGTTGTAGCCCTAAAGCAGCCGTAAAAGTAGATACAAGAATGAGTGTGTAGGGCAGGGAAAGTACAAAATAAGTCTGGAATATCTTGTTGTGCATGAAAATAAAGAAGTAATAGGGTCAATTCAAGAGGACACAGAAGCCATCTTTAAGGGATTCCCACTGGCCAAATCTGGGACAATTTGAACATTACAATAAACAATGATAATAATGGATTATAAGACCTTAAAAATCCACAAGTCCATCCTAATTTAAATAAATGAACTAAGTAATAACATGTTGAGGAATAGAATATTTACATAGTTTGAAAGTAACTCTTTACAAAATACTTTTGAGAAAAAAATTAGTAGAGGAACCTGGAAGACAACATTGTAATCAAGTGGCCAAGTTAACATTACCAGTAATAGGAAAATCTAAATAATATACCATGGAATGGGATGCATTGTGAGCTCAGTGTAACAGCAAAGGAAACCATAAACAAAACAAAAAGACAACATATGGAATGAGAGGAAATATTTGCAAATGATGTCACTGACAAGGGCTTAATTTCCAAAATATACAAACAGCTCATACAACTCAATTTAAAAAAAAATCAGAAAATTGGCAGAAGACCTAAATAGGTCTTTTCTCCAAAGAAGACATACAGATGGCCAACAGGCACATGAAAACATGTTCAACATCACTAATTATTAGAGAAATGCAAACCAAAACCAAAATGAGGTATCATCTCACACCAGTCAGCATGGCTATCATCAAAAAATCTACAAATAATAAATGCTGGAGAGGGTGTGGAGAAAAGGGAACCCTCCTACACTGTGGGAATGTAAACTTGTGCAGCTACTATGAAAAACAGTAGGTAGGTTCCTTAAAAAACTAAAAAAAAGATACAGCAATCCCACTCCTGGGCATATATCTGGAAAAGACGAAAACTCTAATTTGAAAAGATACATGTAACCCAATGTTCATAGTAACACTGCTTACAATAGCCAAGACATGGAAGCAACCTATGTGTCCATCAACAGATGAATGGGTAAAGAAGACGTGATATATCTATATCTATATCTATCTATCTATCTATACACAATGGCACAGAGTTTGTTTTTACAGTCAATGATGCAAAAATGAATTATAAACATGTAGGAAAAACCGACAAGTCTAAACTGACTTGTCTAAATTAACTACCTTGTAATCCTCAAAAGCATCAAGGCCCTAAAAACTAAGGAAAGACTGAGAAATGGTTGTAGATAGCTAAGAAGACTAACTAAAGAAATGTGACAATTAAATGCAATGTAAGAATCTGAGCTGGATCCTCTTTGCTGTAAAGGACATTGCTAGAGATATTGGTCCAACTTGAATTGAGGCTGAATATTAAATAGTAACAATATATCAATGTCAGTTCTCTAAATTTGACAGTTGTAGTTATGTGGAAAAATTTCCTTGTTAGTAGGAAATGCACATAAGCATTTGGTGGTGATGGGGCATCATATCTACATTTTATTCTCAAAAGTTTCAAGGGAAAATGTCTTTGTATTGTACTTTCAAATTTTCTGTAAATTTGACATTGTTTCAAAAAAAAGAAAAGAGTAAATTAGAAGCAAGATAAGAATAGATAGACACAGAAAGCAAAGAAAATGAAAAATGGTTAAGAAATTAAAATAAATTTTAAAAATTAGAAACAAAAAGATTTTAAGACAATGACAGATATGGAAGACCAACAGGGAAATGGAATATGGATACTACTGAATCTCAGAAGAAGAAAAATCAAAACAAAAATTTAAAACTATATCTTAAGAAAGTTTTCTAAAATTAAAAAAAAAGTATTGAATATATAAGCTGAAGTAAAACTCCAGGGAACTGGTAAATATTTCTCAGAGTGGGCAAACCAAAACCTATTCTAATGTGGAATTTCAATGTTAGAGAAATTTAAAAAAAAAACATGGGAGGGATAATCATAACTGAAGAGAAAATGACATTGGGAGCAAAGCCAACAGTCAAAAATAAGAAAAGGATTTTGAGTGGTTTTCCTTGGCTCTTGATGTGTTCATAGGTTTATCAATACTGCTGAGTTGTTGTTTGTTTGAGGAATCAGTGGAGAGTTTGATGTGACTGAAGAATTACAGGTGAGAACATTTTCAAAGTTAAGAAAAGCACTAATTCTGTACAACCTGAAGTGTGGAATCTGCCAACATGTATTACAACTGATGGTGGCATAAATACATGTGGAGCAGAACAAAAGCTTAGATTGACAAATTTTCAAAACTTGTGAAAAATGTAATGTTTAAACCCTTAAAAAGAAAAAAGAATGAGTGTGGTTGTGTTCCAACAAAACTTTAAGTATTGACACTAAAATGAACTTCAATAATTTTCACATATCACAAAATATTTTTATTTTTTCCAACCATTTAAGGATATAAAAATTATTCTGACTCATGTGCTGTACAAAAACAAGTGGCAGGCTGGTTTTGGCCCATGGGCCACAGTTTGTTGACCCCTGATTTGGACTTTCGGCTCAAGAGAATAGTTGGCAACTCTTTAAATTCTCTATTGGCCCACAAATACTACTATTAAATATCTGGTGGAAAGTGCCTATGAATTCAGTGTTAGTTTTTATTTTATGCAGGTGAATATAAAACCATTTATGGTAAGAAAATAATCCTAGAAGACTCTTCTTTTGTCCTTTCACTTTATATGAACTACAGAAAACAAAAGTTCTTATATGCAAGGCTATTTCAAGCCTTTAGGGCTTACCACAAACCATTCCCTCCTGTGTACATGTAAATTGTCTTCACTGAGCTTAGATTCTATTAGAAAAGACTAAAGTAAACAAACATAGATTATGTAGCACTGTTGGGTAGCTTCTGTAATCAGTGGAACTCTGGAAAACCAGGTTATGAAAATGATCAGGAGTTAAGACTGCTATATCATGGTATCAGTATACTTAATATACAGGCACTTGCACCACCATCACCACCAGCACTGCTGCCACTGGACTTGAATTCCATTGCTACTATCACCTAGAATAATCTTTGTATTCTTGTCTTTAATTTACTCTTGATTCAGAGTCCCTTGGATAATCCTGGTCTTCCTGTATTTGCATTACTTTGGATTCATAGCTCACCTAAATTGGGATAGTATTCAGATTCTGGGTAGCTTGGAATGCATGAGAAATAGACTGAAGTAGGGTGTAGTGAGTGAGCATAACAGTGAAATAAAATGAAGGAAGAATTCCCTGACCTTCTACACTAGATCTTATATTCCTATTATTCTATCTTATAGGTTCCTGTATTGTTTCTTCACAGTACTTTTTAATGTTATGCATGTCACAGTTACTAATTTATATATTTGTGTGTAAGTTGTGTGTGTTTCATACCTATCTGTAAATTCCTTGCAACCCTTGCAGTCTGCTTTGTTCATATTTGTATCCCTGATACCTAGCACAGAATTTGGCCCAAAGGTTGTGCTCAGTAATAATGAATGACTAAATGATGTAGGTAGGAGGGCCAAATCACGATGGCTTCAATGGAAAGGCATTGAAGAGTTTTGAGCAGGGGAATGATGTGATCCATATTTACATAATTAGGCTGTCTCTTTTGGGGTAGGTGGATGGTAGGGAAACAACAGTGGAAGAGAGGAAAATAATTAGGAGGGAATTAAGACAGACTATGCCAGAGGTGATGGTAGGTCAACTAGGATGGTGACAATTGATAAGTAGAGATAAATAGTTTCTATGGTTATTTAAGAGGTAGAAGCAATAGGACTTAGTGACAGATTACCTATGGAGGGAGAGAGAGAAGAAAATAAAGAGGTTAATTCCAAGGTTTTTGGCTTTAGGGTAAATGATGTGACTCCTTTTTAAAATAAGAAATACTGAAAAGAATCAGATTTGAAGGAGGAACTTAAGAGTTCAGTTTTGGGCCAATTGAGTATAAATTTTTGTTTTTGATTTTTGAGGCATCCAAATAGTGATGTTAAATAGATAGCTGGATGAATGGATCTGGAGCTTCTGAGGACTATGTGATTTTTGTTGTTGTTGTTATTTACCTATGGGTTGCTATTAATGCTGTGCATGAGGGCAGGATTAATTGGGAAGAAAGTATAGGACAAGATGAGGGCCTAGGACCAAGCCTTGAGGAACTCTAACCTTTGATGGCTGGCGAAAGGAACATGAACCTACAAAGGAGACTTGAATCATTTTTTGAAAAAAGGTAAGAAACCTGAATGATGTAAAAGCATAGAAGACAAGTGAGGAGAGAGTGTGCAGGAGGGAGAGTTTGACAGTGTCAAATGCTCCTGAGAAGTGTATAAAGATGGCCTTTGGACTTGGTAACATGGAGAAACCGCTGATGACTTTAGCAAGAGAAAATTTTGTATGTGTTAGGAGGTAGGAATGTGGAGACATAGTGTCTATGTAGTCTTTCTAAAAGTTTGAGGGAAGCAGAGAAGTAAGTAGGATGGTAGTTGAGGAGTCCAGCTCCAGGCCAAAATTGTATGTGTGATCTTTTAGACCCAACCATAAAGCATTCTTGTTCCTAGCCCAGGGGCTTCCATTCAGAGCCCTCCTTATTTGCGATCTGAGGTACTTTTCTGTACTTTGATTCAGTACTTTTCCATTCCTAGCCCTTCCCCCTTTCCCTCCCCATGCTTCACTGGTCCATAAAGAGGTAAGAGCCTTTTGCTCTGGGTTCTTCAGCCGTGAGACAACCATTCTCCCTTTCACCTCCTCCCACCCCCCCGCCACCTGCACCCCCCTCCCCGCCCCAGTGAATCCACCTGACCCTCGCCCATGCTGTTCTTTGAGGGAAAAATGGAACATTAGACTCTTTTTTGCCTCTTGGTTGCACTGTTGTAAGTAAGTAAATAAAGCTTTGATTGTTACTTTCAGTTTGACTCATTGTCCTAACTCACAACCTTAACCCCTGATTGCTCCACAGTAGCAGTACAGGGTGGGAGAAAGAGAACAGATAATTGAAAGAGTATAAAGTCCTCGAAGAAGCCCGAGGAGCTGATTCCAGAGACCTTGCGGTTGGAATGGGCCTTTGTTCAAAGGAATCTCAAGCATCACCTCTATGAAGTATTTCCTGGACTCTGCTGTCCACAGTTTCTACCTTTTCCCCAGCCTCTTAGTCCCCCAAGAAACACTTTCATGAAATTAGAATTCTAATGTAGCATTTATAACACTTTGTTAGGCTATTTCCTTCTCTGCTTTTCCTAATGAGACCTTCCAATTCTAATTTTGTGAACATTAGCTAATGTTAGTGATATGTAAATAAATTGTTTTAATTAACCATATCCCAAGACCTGAAGACTTTTTAATGTATAGTATTGGGAAAGTTAGAGTTTGATTGACATTGAACACCAAGAATCTATACTTACCAAAAAGCTTCATGTGGTAGCAAAGCAGAAGGTTTACTTAAACAAATAATTAGCTTGGGGAATGGATACAGACATAGAAGCCACATAAAATAAGTACTGAATGTGTAAGCGCTAGACTATGGAGAATTTTCTGTAAGGGCAACGCAGTTGACCTTGGTAGCCATAGATTAATATTCTGTCTGTTCAAAGGGGGCCTATGTTGCATGTGAGAATTTGTAATTTTCATATGTCATGATATTAAGGCATATGTGCAGGATGATGTTCAGGAGTCATGTCACTTAGCTGGTGAATGAGACCATTTGACTGCTCAGCATTTTATCTCAGAGTGGCTTTGTTTCCTTCTGATCTTAATGATTTGAGCAATGCTCATGAAGGGTCTGCATAGTAATAATGATGTTGATAATAATTAGTAATATATGCTAAGAGTAATCCACCAAGCACTTTACATGCATTATTACATTCACAACTTAAGGTACTTGGAAGTTTCTAGGACTTATTTATTGAATGCAAGGAGTGACTATATGTTTAGAAATGTAAGAAATTATTATGAAAATAGTAGAAGTGGGAGTTTGGTTCTAGTGCAATAAATGTATAGAATTTGAAGATGTATCAAGGAAGAGGAAGACTGTTCTAGGTAGATGAATGCATGAGCAAAAAAGGAATTATGGAAATGATAATGGACTGGTCTGAGAAGAGGTGCATTTTGGATAGTAGTAGAAAATTATTAGCCAGATATTATAGGTTGTAAAGCAGACAGAGACATGAACTTGGGGTTTGAAGACATTAATGTTAGGGAGAAGAGTGCTGGAGGAATTTTGGTGTGAAGTGTTAGGAACCAAAACTAATATAAAGTGGGAAGGAAGGGAATGTGGCAGAACTTGGACCAATCTGGATCAGTTATTGAAGGGCTTACCATTTCCATTTATCTCATGCATTATGGACATAACTACGTCCATTAGCTCTATTCCAGTTTCACATTCTCCAACTCTAAATTTAATTCATCTGTATCTTATATATTCATGTATCAAATTTAGAAAGATTCTATTGGTATTAAACACTGTAGAGAGTTTAAAGATGGACAGAAATGTACACTGAGTCTTTAAAGCGAACACTGAAGATAACAGGCATGTACATAGATAATTTATGGATCTTTTTCAAGGGTAGAGAGAACAGGGAATGTGTGGGTTCAGTATAGACCTAGGCTTATTTTATCTAATACAGCAGGCAGCATTTCTATTGAAAAAGAAAAAGTATGAGCTTTGGATCCAGATAGAGCAATTTTGGTCATCTTAGCAAGTTACTTTCTTGCCTTAAGTAAGTTACTCTACTCTAAGCAGATCTCGTATTTACAAAATGAAGATAATGTACTACTCTATAGAGCTGCTGTGAGGATTCTTTTTAAAAAATACTTTAGTGCTTCCCTGGTGGCGCAGTGGTTGGGAGTCCGCCTGCCGATGCAGGGGACACGGGTTCGTGCCCCGGTCCGGGAGGATCACACATGCCGCGGAGCGGCTGGGCCTGTGAGCCATGGCCGTTGAGCCTGCACATCTGGAGCCTGTGCTCCGCAACGGGAGAGGCCACAACAGTGAGAGGCCCACATACCACAAAAAAAAAAAAAAAAAAAAAAAAAACTTAAAAAAATTAGACCAACAGTAATGGAAGAAATTTTGGAAAACACATAAACAGAGCATTAGAATGAACATAAAAATCAGTCAGAATCCATTGTTATATATTCTTAACATTTTAGTTTGTAACCTTTCAGTTACATGTAGATACACACACATATATACTCATATTATACACATACATGTATAAAACTTTTCTTTTAACAACTATAACATCATACCATACTGTAATAGGCTCTTTTTAAAAACTCAATATACCATAAGAACATTTTCATGGAAATATACAACTACATCATAATTTTTAATGGTATATGGTTTTCTGTTGTATGGATATTATCATGTTTTATTTCATAGTTTGCCATTATTAGACACTTAATTTATTCCAAGTTTGTTGTTGTTGTTATTTGTCTTATATTAAATACAATGGAGTGATTAGTATTTTGTGACTCTTAACGTTGGGTTAAGCCCAGAGATGTAGAACTTTCAGGTCAAAGGCTTTATGTGTATTATTGAAAATGTGGAACATTTCCTCTTGTCCTCTGGAAAGCTTTTAGTATTTTCTGCTCTCACAGGTAGCATATGAGGGTCCTGATTCCCCATACCTTTGCCAGCACTACAAACATTATCATTTGTTTTCATCTTTGCTTGTTTCCTAGGTGAAAAATGGCATTTAGTTTTATCTTGCAGATCTGTGTACTATAATATTTCCCTGAATGTTTGTTAGCCATTTATACATATTTTTCTTTTTGTGAATATTGTGAGAATTCAATGAGATTATAAGTGTAAATGACCAGGCTCAGCACCTGGTATATATTAGTCTATCTTTAAGGGTCAGTGTTCTTTTTTACTTAAATCCTTACCCCTTTGCAGCTTGTTTCCCAATCATAGTTCTAGTAGGAGAATACTGTAAAATCTTGTTTCATTGTTAAAGTTATTGCTTTTACAGATAGACAGTAGTAAATTCTCTCTTGATTAAAATTTGGGCAGTGAACTTGGGCTGCCTGGCTTCACATCTGCCTTTTATTAGCTGAGTGGTATACTGTGTGATCTACTTCACCTCTCTAAGCCTCAGTTATCTCATCTATAAAGTAGGGATAATAATTTTATCTCTTTATAATAACATTATAAGGGTTAAATGAGCTAACCGATGTAAAGCACTTACTACAGCGCTTGGAACATACTGTTCAGTATTTCCTCAGAGGCGAAATCTCTAAGAAGGTCAGTTTACTTAGATAATATGATCAAAGATTTAAGTGCTGAGAAGTGCAAAGAGATCTTTAGGAAATGGCAAATTGTTTGATTTGAGGGGACTCTTGAATTATAGGCTGAGGAGTTTATTTTGATTCACTAAGCAAAGAAAGAATTTTAGTACTGTAGTTTTATTTCCTAGCACTGTTAGGTGCTTACCAGATTAAATTCATACCTTAGTTTTTTGTTTCCTTTTAGGGTATCAGTGTAGTTACAAAGGAGAACATCAGAGGGAAGAGAAAAAGCAACAAAAGACTTTAGTAATTGAATAATCAATTTCTGAGTTATTAGAAGTTTGCTTTTCTTAGGAAAAATATACATGTGTTGCATTTTCTCAGTTTTAGCAGCTGAAGACACTAGTAGAATACTTATATGTATTTATTATCTTCTATTTAGAATTGTTTACTTTGTTACATATAGGTAGATACTGCTTGTAGGAAGCTGTAGGAACATTTTATGATAATGAACTTCCTTGAAAGGAGAAATTTATATTTAATTGTATTTAAATATTATAAATGATAACTATACTTTATATTTAAATCCAAATTTATATTTATGCAAATGTAATAATTATATAAATTTAAATTATTTAGGCTTAAGTACTGGAGAAGAAATATACTGGTTTATTTCTCCTTTTAAAAATTGCTTCCCCCAGTCCTCCATGTGAAATAAACATAACATAAAATTCATAAATGATTTTTAAATCTAATGATCAATTATTCTTTTTTTACATCCTAGTTTTTTTTATTGATGTATAGTTGATTTTCTATATATATATATTCTTTTTCAGATTATTTTCCATTATAGGTTATTACAAGATACTGAATGTAGTTCCCTGTGCTATACAGTTGGTCCTTGTTTATCTATTTTATATATAGTAGTGTGTATCCGTTAATCCCAAATTCCAAATTTATTCCTCTCCCCCTTTCCCCACCAAAGGTATTTTTAGATTTGGGGAGTATAGGGGAAAGTGGGACTGTGGAGGGTAAATAAGAGGTAGCTTGGAATTTGCATATGTATATTCATCTAACCATACATGTTGGTCATCTTTTGTCCCCCAGCTTACTTCCTTTCAGTCTGTATTCCACTTCTGGCCATTGCGTCAGCAAACAGCTATGTGCAGGTGTGGTCTGACCATGCCTCACTCAGCTGCATCACTTATCGCCTGCCTTCTGCCCTGGGCTTCCTGCTGTAGTATGGGAGGGCAGTCTGAAGTGCTAGGGAGTTAACATTCTGTGGGGCAAACTTGACCAACAGCAGACCAGAGCTGGGGGATAAATACTTCTCTCTTGCAATTTCAGACAATTATGAGACACACAGTTCTTCAGAGGATCTTCAGCAGGACTGAGTTCCAATTGCCCACAGAAGCATAACAGCTTAATAACACATGCTTGGTTTAGTTGTTCCTCTTTCCGTATTTCATTCTTCCAGTTCCTTCTCTTCTGAACTCGGTGGGATCATTCTCCCAAATAAACCACTTGCCTGCAAGTCCTTGTCTCAGACCCTGCTTTTTGGGAGAACTAAACCTAAATGATGAACACATTTCAGATGTATTTCAGAATTTTAAGGAGAATAGACAGCTTCTATTTTTTTGAGCACCACTGATGTGCCAGGTTCTCTATTTTTTTTAAGAATAAAGATTAATTTTAACTTCCATTAAATTAACACATACATACAGTTTAAGAGGTCAGTAGCACAACATGGTATAATTAAACAATAATCCCCTATTGTCTCCCTGACTGCTGTTACCCCACTTCCCAGAGGCAGGCAAGTTTAATTCTTGGCAGAATCTCTCCATTGTTCTAAATATAATCAATTTGTCAATTTCAGGCATTATTTATTAAAAGCCTGTAATGCTGGATGACATTTTAGTTCTTTTACAGTCCCTACCCCACCTGTTCTACCATCTTATAATTATTTTTTATTGAATTATGACCCGTGTTTACATTAATATGACTATATAAATATCATTCATTGATGATCCAAGTACTATGGCTCCTTGTATATGTTTTTGTTTCCTAGAGTATGTAAACATTTCTCATGCCTTTTTTTTTTTTTGTATTTCCTGTCCCAGGCTCAGCCAGGCCTTCTGTAGAGCTGTCACTCTGGGACTTCCTTTCCCCTTCTTCTTGGGACGGTTTCTCTTCACGACTCTTCTATGATGTTTCCCCATTTCCTGGATTAAGTGTCCTCCACTTTGTTAGTTTACTTCCTAATTTTTTGATCATCTATTCAGTAACATCTTAAACAAGGATGGATGAATGGAAGTCAAAACATAATATAATATAAAATTCATAAATGATTTTAAAATCTAATGATCAAATTATTCTTTTTTTACATCCTAGTTTTATTTAGAATAAGAAATCAGAAACAACTCAAATGTCCAACACTAATGGATATGTTAACCTATTGTACATCTATGAACAGAATAGTATGTAAACAGTAAAACTATTATATGTAAATATATTTATTGACATCTGAGAAGCTATTTATAATATATAATTAAGTAGTGAAAAAATCTAAGCTATGTACATAACAAATCAATGGTGATTCCATATTTGTAAGAAAAAAGTGTGTTTGTGTGTACACATATGAAGGGAGGAAAATACTAAAATACCTTGAGGTATTATCTTGGCTGGTGGGATTTCAGGTGATTTTTATTTTATTCTTCATTTAGAACCAGATGTGATTTTGAATTTTTCTATAATAAGCATTTATTATTTGTGGGACTGCTAGTCCATATGGCACCTTTGTGCATACTAGGAAAAGCTGTCCCTTCTTCTGGTGGATGCAGTACCACACCAGGATGCACTGCTTGGCCAGGGCATATAGCTTTTAGCTTCTACTGCCCCATTAGGTTTTCCTTTCTTCACCACTCCCCCCTCCCCATACTAAACAACAGACACAACAGTACATGATAGTCCAGAAAACTTACCTAATAAAAATTGTTTAAAATTAAAGACTAAAAGAAATATGACCTTTTAATACATCTACTCTGGGCAGGCTACTATCCTTACTTGACCTCTAACAGGTCATATGGGACCTTTGGGCTTGCTCTTCCTGCCTCTTCTTTTCTGCTTACCAACTCTGCTCAAATGCAGTCAGTCCTTCAGGATCCAGCTAAAATTACCCCTACTCATTTAAATATTTCCCAACCATTCCAACACATATGGCAATTTCTCCTTCTTCTGAACTTCTCTTGAACTTAGGTCAAGAACATGGATTGAAGGGAGTGGTGATGAATAGGTTGTACCTCACTTGCTAACTGCAGACAACTGGCAGTGACTCCTTAGAGCACAGTGTTGAGAAAGATTCTTGAGCTACATTTGGCCTCAGTGGGAAAGAAGATTGTCAGTGATTATGAACCTTAGTGCTGCATGTGGAAATAGCAGATAAGTAGCATGTTCACATGCAGTTTCACTGCCTGGCTTGGATGTTAACTATTTCATGCATTAGTCTTGGTTTGACAATACAGTTTAAACATCCAAGGTACTTTTTGTTGTTGATGTTTGCTTATTTTGTTGTTACTGTTTTTATTATCTACTCAGAATTTAACATGGAGCCTAGGTATGAGGGTGCTCAATAAATATATTTCTGTTGCTCTTCCTTCATTTTTGATGTTCCAGGTCTCTTTCTAGTATAATTTCCCTTGGTCTGAAGCACTTCCTCTAGCAATTCTGTTAGATCAGATATACTTGTGATGAATTCTCTTAGTTTTTCTACATCTGAGACTGTTGTCTAGAGCATAACTTGAAAAATATTGAAATCTCTTTTCTTTCCCATGTAGGCCCTTTCTGTGACATGCAGAACTTCTTTACCTGAATAACTGTAAATAACTTATGATACATACCAACTTAGTGTTCACCTTCCCATTGGAATAAGCTCAGTGTATATCGTAAGTCCTCAGCTGTTTAATATGTTCAGTTTAAACTTGTCCTGATGTAATGGATGCTCACTAATATTTGTAAACCTAATTAAAGAATCTTAGAACAGTACACATAAAATTCAGTAACCATAGTACACTTGTCTGTGCACATGATTTATAAGTTCTAGAGCAGAATTTATTGCAAATAATAATCAGTCAGATCAATAACTACCTGTTAAAAGCAAATGTCTGAAAACTACCATTCTGAACTGTGGTAACCAAAGAATATACACTTAGATCCACTAATTTGCAAGATATTTTCCAGTCAGGGGAAAAGTGCTGAGAATTCTAACCAAACCTAGTAAGTTGAAACTAAGAATTCTAGTTTGGAACTTAGTGGTGATAGTCTGTGTTTTTGTTATTGGAGGTAAAATGTAAAAAAAATTAGGTAATTAAGAAATTATTTTTGCTTACTTCTTTTCAGTGTACTTTTTAATTCTGCCTCCTTTCAAAGAGATCAGGATAGAAGAATGTTCTTATGTCAAGATATACATGGTATTTTTATTGGATGCTAGCCATTGGGCCAAGCTCTTTGTATTTATTTGAAAAGTAGACTGACTTTCATTTATAGGTATTACAGTTGAAACAGATTTTAAGGTGGTTAAAAAAGCTAACATCTGTAAAGATGTTTCTTGATTTTGAAAGTAGAATACAGTCCATTATTTAGTCTGTCATATTGAACGAGTAATTATTGAGTGACTTCTATATGCATGCCGATTATCTTTTTAATCCTTGATTTGAACTTAAGAATAGCAAATTAGAGAAGGTATATATCCTGACAGAGTTATTTAGTTAAGTATAAGAGTTGGAATTTGAACCAAGTTTTTCTTAGATTTATAGTATTACCAAAGTTTTCATCATAACATTTGATACATAACAGAAAAAGGTCTTATACGTGTGAAAATTTATCAATTATAATTTGAGATAGGAGATGTATATATTTTTATAACTTATAACTCAGGCTTTTAAAAACTTTGACTGCCATTATAAAAAAAAAACAGCTCACATAGATTTTTGCTTTATGAGAAAGAGTACAAAATTAACTGTGATCTTATCTTTTATAGCTGTAGAAAACTGCAGCATACTAATCTTTTAAAAGTGAATAATATGCTTAGTTCATAACCAAAAAACCTGTAAAAATTTTTATTAAGAGTTAAACTCTGTTTTTCATAATTATTGTATATGTGCGTATTTTATGTGGGTTAATACATATATCAATACATTACTGTTTATAAATACATTTAATCTTTTATTTCTTGGTCAGTGAAATGAGACATTAATGCTACTTTATTTAGTTACATGTATTATAGTTTCTATTTTATAACTAAATACTGTATTTTGTCTTGCTTTATGAAATAGTTTTGGTTTATATTTATTTTGTTACTTTTCTACTTCCCACCCAAAAACTTACTTTTCTTTTGGATGTCTTTTGTTTATTTAATGTTGTAAAATATTACTTTTATAAGTAAATTCATAATAGATTTTAGATTGATTTAATAGGGAATGATGAGAAAAATTTGCTTTTACTAGGTACTAGGAGAAGCAAGTGATTAAAAATATTTTTCTAAGGTAGTAGTTTGACAATTTTGATACAAAATATTGAGAGAAAGGAGAATGCCATCATCAAAAGGAATGCTGTTTTTTCAAAATAAATATCATTATTAATTGTGGCTCCTTGACCAGATTCCCTTAGACCATTATAAAACCTGAATGATCACTTTGGTGTAATTTGTTCTCATATTAAAAAAAAAAAAAAGTTAATCCCTTCCTAGTAAGATTAGATCTAAAAAATCTTAGTCTATGTTTAGAAATTTCTTAAGATTATATAAACTTTATAATAGCAACAATTTCCAGATTTAGAGCATGCTTCCTTTGGCAAAATGATGAAATCTGTTTGCCACAAAGGTAAATCAGTAGCTTTATTTTAATTTCTTTTCTTGCCTGCCATGGTATGATTGATGTATGGCAGCTTCTTACTGGAAGGAGAACTAACATTGACACTGACAGGTGCCACAAGGTTTATTTAGGACAACCTCAGTCTTCTCCCAGTTAGTTTCAAAATGTCTGCCTCATACATGTTGAGCCACTGAATTTCCTGCTTTAAAGCCTCGTGTTATGCCAACATTACTATCTGTGCTGCCTCAACTACAAATTGGATGAACAGCCCGTGACACTTTTTCAATATTATTACATTAAACCAAGTGGATTTTGATTGATAACCTAATATTCAACTAATGCAAAACATCAATCATGGCAAGTATATTAATTATTTAATATTGCAGTCTAATTCAGAAATCGATGTGCTGCATGAGGGGAAGGGAAACTCATGGTTCCCAGAAGATTTAAGACAGGGAATGATTAAAAAAAGACCTGCTGTACTCCTGTGTGTTAGTTCGATACAAATCTTTATTCATTTGCCAATAATCTCTTCCCATTTTCCACTTCAGGACCATTTTATCAGTTTTGAGACCTATAATTGAATTAAGTCTGCTTTCAGCACAGGGCAAAAGGAGTTGCACAAATATTGATGAAGTCATGACAGGGACAACCCAAGAGACAGACCACTAAAGAGGACAGGCTTTATCCCATTTGTTGCAAGATCCTTCTGTCAGTGTCTTGAATCTTGCCTCTCTATTTTAAAAAAAATTCATTAAGAGTTTTGGAACCACTCTTAAGACTTTGTATTTAAATATCTACCATAATAACATTTCTATAGCACATTACACTTTATAGTGTACTTTCATATACATTATCTTGCTTATTTTTTCACAGCAACCCTATGTGTTAGGTAAAGCAAATGTTAAAAAATCTTCACATCATAGGTGAACAATTTGAGCTTCAGAGAATTTGGATTATTACCCAAGCTCATTCAACTGTTTTGCTTCTAGAACCAGGATTATACATCATGCTGTCTAATGTAGTATTTACGTACTCATGATGCTTTATCTGCGTTGTTTTGAGATGGCCACTCTTCCTTGTCTTTCTGCCCAAAGTAAGACTAAGTAAAGAAAACTGATTTTCATGAAGAACTTGTTGAAACTTTGGTGTCCCAATCTATGATACATATTAAGCTTTACAAACATGCAAACCCTCGGGATATAAATGAAAATTTCTTGATCTATTGTATCTTTTACTAGAAGAGAATGGCCTTCTTTTATGTATGTATATCGCATGATATATACATATCAAAAAATATATATATGAAGGGGGAAGTGGCCTAAATATATCTTGTCATTAAAGTCATTTTACCCCAACTTTCTTTTGATTCATGTTTGCCTGGTTATATCTTTTACTATCTCTTTTTTGGAAACCTTTCTGGATCCTTTTTGTTTTTTGTCTCTTGTAAATCACACATTGCTGGATTTGTTTCATACCCAATCTAAGAATCTTCTCTGGCATTTTTAAAAAAATTTATTTATTTTTGGCTGCATTGGATCTTCGTTGCAGCATGCGGGCTTTCTCTAGTTGAGGTGAGCAGGGGGCTACTCTTCGTTGTGGAGCGTGGGCTTCTCATTGCAGTGGCTTTTCTTGTTGCGGAGCACAGGCTCTAGGTGCGCGGGCTTCAGTACCTGTGGCGTGCGGGGTCTAGAGCACAGGCTCAGTAGTTGTGACACACGGGCTTAGTTGCTCCACGGCACGTGGGATCTTCCCTGACTAGGGTTCGAACCCCTGTCTCCTGCATTGGCAGGCGGATTCTTAACCGCTGCGCCACCAGGGAAGTCCCTTCTCTGGCATTTTAATTCTAGATTGTTAGGTGACCTTTCTTTAGTTTTCTTTTTAGTCACTGATTACTAAGATTACAATAGTTACTATGTACTATGCCAGCCTTTACTTGCTTTATATTCTTGCTTCTTCCTGATTTTATTTCTCTTCTTATTGCATTACATTCCTAAGAACTTTTGAATTTCCTGAGATTATGTATGCTGAAAATTGCTTTATTTTTCCTTTAATGTAAATAACAGTTTATTCACTAAATATAAATTCTAGGTTTACAGTTCTTTTTCTTTTTTAAACACTTTCTCTTGGAAGTTAATATGCCATCGTCTAGCATTGGTGTTAAGAAGTCTGATGTCAGTGCTAGTCTTCCTTTATGGAGGGGTATGCTTTTTCTTTCTGGAAACTTTTAGACTTTTCTCTTGATCTATAATATTACAGTCTTAATTATCCTTATATTATGCTTTGCTGTGGATTTTTCTTTAGCTGTCCTGTTCACTGTTGTGTGTACCCTTTCAATCTAAGATTTGAATATTTCTATATCGAGGAAATTTTCGTCATTATTTCTTCAAATAATTCTTCTCTTTTATTTTGTCTTTGCATTCCCTCTAGGATTCTTATTATATAGATGTTCATACTTCTACTCCTGTTCTTAATTTTATCTCTTGTTTGTTCTGTCTTTCATACCTTTCCTATGCTTTCTGGGAGAGTTCTTCTACCCCATGTTCCAGCTCACTAATTTATTCTTGGTCTGTAGCTATTGTGCTTTCAATTCATCCTCTGAGTTTCTAACTATTGTATTTCTAATACTCATTATCTCATATTGATTCTTTTTCATAACTGTTTTTCATATTTAGTTTCTAAAAATCTTCCCTTATCTTTGAATATGTTATTATATTCTTGCTCAATCTGTTTTCTCTGGATGAGGTTGCTTTCTTTGTTGTTTTTCTGTTCCTGTGCCTACACCCCTCAAAGATCTTAAAATTTTCCTTGTGGGTTTCTCTTTTATTTTCTTGCAACATTCAGCTGCCTTGGCTATTCATTTTAATCTAAGGAGAAGGGTGAAAGTCTAGGCTCTGGCTTGTGCTCCTCCAGGTTAATTGTTCTACTCTGGCCTCAGTCAACCACTTTTCCATTGTGTCTTCCTACTTTATCAAAAACAACCCAAAACAAAACAAAGCGAAACAACCACCTACCACCCACCACACACATACACACAGCTCCCAAAACTGTTCTTCCAAACAGCAACTCACTGTTGCAGTTGCCTTCTTTGAGTGGTATGGAGCTGGGTAGGACCACCCAGAGACCTGGGATGGTTGCTACTGACTCTCTATCTAAGCTTGTCTTAATGATGGTTAGATGTCAGACTCTTATTAGTTGAATACATACTCTGATTCAGGCACTGTATTAGATGCTGGGATATAAAAATTAGAAAGATGTAATTCATGTCCTCAAGGAGTTTTCATTTTAGTGGTTGTCAATGGGAAAGTAAAGACGTATTTATAATAAAGTGTGAGAACTTCGTGATATGAACACATGGGGAGAGTTCAGTACCTCATTTATGAGGAAAAGAGGTTTCCCCAGTGGAGGTTTTGTTTAGGTTGAGTTCTGAAGAATGTTTTTATATTTTAGATAGATAAGGAGGATTAGAGGAGTCTGGAACAAAAGGAACATCTCAGGTAGAGAGAGTGAGTGGTTCAGTGATGATTAAAGCAAGGTTAGTAGTTTGTTATAGCTGTTGCTGCCACTTTCCATGTGATAATAGCTTTGGCAAAATAACAGAGGGAATTAGTAAACTGGAGTGTAGTAGTATATTGTGGATTTTAAGAAGGAAATTGACATAATCAAACTTACATTTTACAAAGATCTTAATGTATTATGGAGAATGAATTGACATGGGGCAAGGCAGGGGTCACTGAGACCCATTAAGAAGCTTTGCAGTCATCAGGGAGAGAAAAGATGATGGCCTAAAATAAGACATAGCTGTGAAGATAGAAAGAAGTGGTTAAATCTAAGTGATAATTAAGGACGTTGGATAGCCAAGACCTTGTGGTTGATTACATTTGTTTACGTTTGGTAGCAAAGGAAAGGGGCAAGTGTCAATGTTGATGTCTAGTTTTCTTTCAGGCATGCCATTCAAAATGCATATTTCCTAGAATTATTTAATTTAAAGAATCGCTTGGAAACATAACAAAGCAATACCTAGCCAACCTTCCTTCCTTCCTCCCATTCTCCCTCTCCCGCTTTCTCCCCCGCCCTGTTCTCCCCCCTTTCTCCCTCCTCCTTCCTCCCTCCCCCTTCCTCCCTCCCTCCTCCCTCCCTCCCTCCCTTCCTTCCTTCCTTCCTTCCTTCCTTCTTTCCTTCCTTTCTTTCTTTTTCTTATCCTTGATTCCAAACTGCAAATAACTCAGAAAACTGGGAAATTTTCCCTAAGCTTATGACGAAGTCAGTTGACAGCAAAACCTACCCTGAGATGAGGCTGTTTATAGTCTTTGTTTCTCCCACTTTGTGTGGACATTCATATGTTTCTTTCAGAATTATTAATATGTATGATGATGAGATGCTTCTTCAAGCCTTGCTGTCAGTGTTTTATGACATACACTATATGTACCTTATTACCTTTCTTAAAATCCAAAATACTCTAATGAAGCGTGTCTAACCCCAGTGGTTTCAGATAATGAATTATGGACTTGTACTTTGAATCTGAGCATTTTTGTTCTTTTATATTGCAGCATTATTTTCTAATAAGAACCATGATGTGACAATGTAGCCATGGGGGAAAAATTAAGTAGATGTGTATTATATAGTATAAATATACTTGGCTCCAAGATAGATTGCCACGTTCAGGTACAAAACAGTGTGTATATTATGCTTCTGTTTGCGTTAAAAAAAAGAAGAAGAAGAAGAAGAAGAGAAACACACACACACACAGCAGCATGCATACACATGCATAGACTATCTTTGGAAGGATAAACAAATAACTAATACCAGTGATTGAGAATTGGGAGTCACTGATGGGAGGAAGGTTTAATTTTATTGTAACCTGTATACATACACATAAATACATATTACACTGTCAGATGTCTCACTATATGTATTATTCTTTTTGTTTAAATTTTAAATTGCACAAATGGTTATATGAGAATTTCCTTGTGAAAACTTAAAGATTCATCTGACTTCCAGCTCCAACAAATACATTAATTTTATAATAATAAAGGTAAAAATAATTATTTATGTAGCTATTGGCCTTCTCTGACACCTTGTTACAATTTATTTCTGTCATTTTTCATTAGGACTACATCCAGAGAATAAGTTTCAGAAATCCTTAAATTTTTAAATGTTGAATATATAGCATTGCCAGAAGCAGAAAGCAGAAGAGAGAATGGCTAAAGATGAGTACTAATCAGTAGACAGTGGAATTTATTCCCAGGATGCCAGACTGGGCAGTGAGAGCAAAGGTTGGAAGCCATGAGTATAGTTTTCAAGCAGTAGAGCCAAAGGGAAAAGATAGGGAAATTTGAAAAGATTGTATAGCAAGACAAAGGAAACAGAAGTAAGTAGAGTTTTGGCAAAAAAAAAATTGGAGACAAAATAAAGAGAAAAGAAATAAAATTGGGGCCCCTTTAGAGAAAGAAAGAGGTATGGGGAAAAGATTAAACATCATGAATGCAGTACTGTTGTTGGATGTTTCATAATTATTTTCTGCAATGTGGTAGAAGTATAATTTTATGTTAAAACAGATAAGGCATGATGTTAATGATGGAATTCAAATACTGCTTGTTGGAGTGAGAAAAGTCAAAGTCCATTTGTCACTAATAAATTAGCATTGACCGAAATCAGGAAAAATATCTCACTATTGCCATATTTCACCAAATGTGTATTTAAATTATCTTTGCTACTTGCACAGTTATTTGTATTTTTAGTTTCATCACTCTTTTTTAAAGTGAAAAGCAAGAAATTAAATACTTAAAATATATTGTGATATTTGATGTTTGTGTTTCCGTTGGTGATTTTTTTGCTTTTAAATATTACAATAGTCTTAGGTTCTGATTCGTAGTGGGCACTAAGTTGATAAAATTCATGCTAGGAAAAAATTTAAGATTGACTTATTTAACTATGTACTCACAAACATTCTTTTTGTGGCCATTTTTTATATAAAAATGCACCTACTGATGGATGGATATTTGATAAAGCAAATGTAGTAAAATGTCAATTGTAGACTCTAGATTGTGGAAAGAATCTGTATGTTTGAACATTTTCATAATAAACATTGAAGAAACATAAACTCTAATGAAATAGCTAATGTAAAATAAAGACAGTGTGCAAATAGTAAAATAACACATTTGATTTCTTTTTTGTTCTCCACTGACTTTGAAAAGTCTGAAACATTCTTTCTACTAGACGAATACCAATTTTAGCGGTAGTACTACTATTAGATATAAATAAATTATCTGTTCCGTAAGGAAATTGTTTTGTCCTTAAAAACAATGTTATTATGAACATTAGGAAAGATATATGAAAAAATTATAAGGGTTTGTAAAATATTTTTGAGGTAAACAAATTATAGCAGACAAGGGTTTAACAACTATTTTAAACTTTTATTCTTCTATTTTAGGGAATCTGGAAGCATCAAAGCTGTATTAGAACATCTGGTAAGTTCTAATTTTCTCTTGAACATTTGCATCATCTTTGATATCTGCATTCTAAATGAACACTTTTGAATGAGCTTTGAATACCTTGTATTGAGAAAGTCAACCATTTCCCAAAGGGTCAGCTTACTGTTATTACGTGAAGGCACTTACATTTTCATTTATCTTATCATTTCAAGGGAATTAAAATTTTTTTTAAATTACATTTTTTTCTGATGTAGAGATGAAATAAAATGGATGACAATCCTTGGATTGATGATTGCTTTAATTATAAAGAAAAGTGTTTGGTGTAGAATTTTTGGCAAATCTTGATCTGACAAAAACAAGCTTGTGTTTTAAGAAAAACACAATCAAATATTGCATGCATAAATATGGTATGTTTTAGCAATTTAACTGCTTTGAAAGAAGTGCACAGCTTTGTTTTTCCTGATGTCTTTGCTTTATGAATAATGCATTGGTTTAAACTACATTCAGTTTTAGAATATAAAATAATTGAGATGCAAAATTTTTGGTTTAAGTAAACATTTTTAAAACAAGTAAAATTCCAACTGACTTAACATTAAAATCTGTCAATTCATCAGAAAATTGGAAGAACTGTTGTATTATACCAGGTCCAAAATTCATTGAGCTCACCACATTGAGTGTTCATTACAACATTAAGTAGTTCATTTAAACAGAGCATTATAAAGTCATGCTCTGGTTTCTGGTCAAATCCAAACGTTGAATAATTAATGATAGAGATTCTTTTGTAAATACAATCTAAGTACTTTTTTAATGCAAGACTTCATTCGTATATCATATTGTAGCTTTGTTAACTATTAATGTGCTTTTGTTCTGCTCCCACAAAGCAAACAGTAGCAAGAGGCAGCTTCATTTTTATTTATAGTAGTTTTAGAGTTAGAAAGGATTTTTGGTTTTTCTTTCAATAGCTAAAGGAAACTGAGGAAACCTAGACTTTTTAAAAATGATAAAATCATCCTAAAAATTACAGATTAATTATTAAAAGCAGAATATAATAAACTAGTTAGAAAAATTGAAGTATATATATGTGTCCAGATTAGAAGTAATTAAATAATATTGTTATTCTCATTATTAAAAATTATTTCTTGAATCCCTGTTTATCACTTCATTGTGGCACATGATATTTAGAACATACATGTGGACATCAGAATAAAAATATTAATCTAAGATATCTAATGCCAGTATCAATTGACAGCTTATAACAAGGAAGAACAGCTAACATAGTTCCAAAATGAGCTGTCTTTTATACTTCTCTTGTAAATTACTATTTAATAAAAAGACTGTATATTTACTTGGTTCATATTCATCAGTAGATGAGTTAGATCCTTTTTTTTGTTTAAATTCCATATTTTTTTAATACTCACTAGTATGAACTTACATTCAGTGACAATTTCATGCATTTATACTCTACTTATAATCTTATGCAGCACTGGTTTTCTAACTGCCTTGGGCTGCCAGGAAGTCTCCCGAAAACAGGTGGTACTCCAGAATTCCCCTGCCCACTTTAGCCAGAATAGTTCCCACTTTTAGTTATTTTGTATACTTTTAACCTTTTAAAATAAGATTTCATCTGAACAAAGAATTCTTCAGCTAAAAGTATTTTAAAACCTTTTCCATTTTTGACTCTGAGTTATGTTTCATTTTATCTGGGTCACATATATCAAATGTATTTCAAAGATAAGGCATTTTAGGGGTGAGAGAGCCATGATTAGTACAACAGGTAGTGGAAGTAGATGATTTTAATGCATTTTACTTAAGTCATTCAAATTCTGTAACTTGACATTGTAAAATTGACCCACTGACTGTGAACTATTAACAATAATATGAATACATGAATACATATTATCACATATATACACATATATATTGCTTTGTACACTAATAATATTCAGTAAAGTCAATGATATTCTTTATAACTGCCTAAGAAGGAAGTGAACTTAAGAATTCATTGGTTGAGCACAAAGAAACCTGTCTGTCTAGCAACTGTGGGCTCCTTAGGTTTGGTCTCTCCACTTTCCAGCTGAACAGATACTTATAACCCTTGTCTTCTAGCACACGTACCCCTTCTTTGAATTGGCTGCATACCAAATACAATTAAAGTATAGATTCTAATAGATTGATTTAAAAAAATATATGGTGTAACATTAAAATGAGAAGAACATCCCACACATTTGGAGTTAATCTCTTCTTAATGTACCCTTCTTGTCTTTTCAAATTTATCTGGATTATCATAGAAAATTAGCATTGTTCTAAGAGAGGGTGAAAGCCATATAAATTTAAATGAGTTAAGAAAAATGGCATGCAGTATATTTGTCACAAGAACACATATATGGTTGCACTGTCTTTGTACTCTGTTTATGGACTCTTCTTGGTATATATAGTTATCTGTAACAAGTGTGAGTGTATGGAGAGAAGAATAAGATAGGTGGACTCTGTTTCCCTGAAACCTCTTCAAGGGCCAATTCATTTATTTGTCACAATTTCTCAAGCCCTTGATTCAGTCTTTAGTCTATCATTCTTTTCTATGTTGCCAACTTTTCCTGGGAACTGTCCAGCATATCATTCTTAGCTTAAATTTCTTATAGTTTACTCCCCAATACCATTTTATTTTTCTTCTCACAAACTTGTGTACTACCCATAAAGTCTATGTCTGTTTAAAATTCTAGACAGAACTTTTGAAGGTTGGTGCCCCGACATCCATTGATGATTCTTGCCTGATGATTGCAAAGTTGAGATTTTTCCAGCTCTACCACTCCCCCTATATTTAGCAGCCAGCATTCCACTATAAGGAAAAGCCCATCCTTCTTTCTTATTTTATTTACTTATTGTGAGCAAAGACTCATGACTAGGTTATTATCAGTTACTTTTCTTATTTATTTTGACACTCAGATTGTCACAGATATGTCCAGAGAATCTTCTTTAAAGATGGTTTCTGGGTCCTTTCAACATACTCCCCTTTTTTTTTTTTTAAGCACGTCCTCATTTTCTGACACAACAAGATGTTTCAGGCTTATCTTATACCTTCCCTGTCCCACTTCCAGCATCAGCCATTTCTTCAAATTACCCTATTCCATTTTAGAGGAAAATGGTATTTTAGGAATCAAGGTCTGGACATGTGATATGCTCATTGTCTCTGCGATTTCATTACTTCTAGGACCTTTCAGTGCTAGATTAGATAGTTAAATAGAGGTAGGTAGGTAAGTAGATAAATATTTTGAAGAACGTGTGAGTCATACTGATACCTCCAATTTCAATCCAAACCACAGAATTCTTCCTTGTCCTCCCCTGTTTCATATTTGTATTTCCCTTTATGTAAAGGGAGAACCTGGACTCCTAACAACACTAATACATTTACCCATTTGCTCAATCATATAATATACATAAAATAGTTCCAGTACAGCTATATATTTTGAAAATAAACTTAAATAAAAGATTTCAAGATTTATTTGTAGTTTTTTTTCCCCTTGAGTGTAGTTTATTCCTTTGAAATATAGTGGCATTCATTTGTTTCCATTTGCATTCAATTTTAGGTGCCTTTGTTCCCATTCTTGTAGATTTAATTATGTTTGAATATCTATAATGTTAACATGCTTCCAGAAGTCAAAATATGATACACAGTAGTATCGTCAGAGAGGTGTCACTCCCTTCCTTTCTAGCTATTCTCTATTCCTTGTAGGTAGCATATTTTATTAAATTCTTGTTTATCCTTCCTGTGCTTTTTGTAAAATTATGTGTATATATATGTATATGCATATGTGTATGTATTCCTATTTCCTGTTTCTTATAAAAAGCATATTGTAAGGAATTCCCTGGAGGTACAGTGGTTAGGACTCTGTGCCTCCACTCCCAGGGGCCCGGGTTTGAACCCTGGTTGGGGAACTAAGATCCTGCAAGCCATGCAGCACAGCCAAAAAATAAACAAATAAATATATTTTTTTAAAGCATATTGTGTATACTTCTTTCTATTTTGCTGTTTTCACTTATCAGTATATCCTGTAAATCACTCCATAATTACTGTGTGTATCATTATATTTACTATATTTCTTTCTCTATTTAGCTGTGTCTCCTTTATTAAGATTTTAGCCCAACTTGCATGCCTGCTACACTTTCATACATGCTGACAGAAGACACAAGATTCCCTGCATCAGAGACAAAGCATTTTCTTACTAACAGCACAAAAAGTAGCACGTACTTCCTGGCTGTATAGGTTCCCCTTGACCCCCAAGTCCCATGGGGTGATGCTGCATACCCAGTGGGTTTGTGTCATCACTGAGGGGCTCCAGATTTAGTTCTTTAAGGAGCTGTTAGAAAATCTGCCCAAACTTTGCCCAAGAGAAAGACATTATCTTTATTATCCTAGTTAGGTAACAAACATGCCTTCTGGCCCAGGTGGAGATTCTGTCTCTGTCTTGCTGTTTGCTATACTGAACATCTTTGCTATACCAGAGACTGTTTGCTGTACCAAACATCTTTGAAAAGATAGTTCTGAACAAAGGCTGATGGCTGATATAAGATGTACAGAATGTTATGGAGAATTGTCTCTGAAGAGCTATTGTAATTATGATGATGAAACTTAGGAAGGTTTGCATTTTTGCTCTAGTGGTTACCTTTGTATTTATACCTTTTATAATGGTTTTAATCCCCCTTGTTCCTGTTTAACCTTATAGATGACATCCTTTGACTCCCACCTGTTACCTTCATTATAGACAATGCTCCTGTTGTATTTTCCCTTTCTTCCTTTTCCTCCCATTTCTTCTTGCTGTGTTTTTTGCTACTTTGTTAGAATATAAAATGTTTGCATACTATTCTTCCAGCCACGCTTACGTTGTTTTAGAATCACCTTTAAAATTAAATATATAAAATATTTGCCATCAGTTTGTTTGCTGATATTTCCCCATTTATCTCCTGTTTGTATAAAACTCATCCACTAGTATATTCCTCAGGAAAGGCTCCTATGTACATTATTCTCCAAGATCTTGTACATTCCAAGCGGTTTTTCTGGAGTCTTGCGACTTGAATGACAGCTTGACTGGACATAAAACCCTTCGCTTACAGTTTTTTCCTTGACTTTCTTGAGATACTATTCTGCTCTTGATGTCTCTGGTACCAGCCTTATTTATTTATTTTTTTTGCAGTACAGGGGCCTCTCACTGTTGGGGCCTCTCCCGTTGCGGAGCACAGGCTCCAGACACGCAGGCTCAGCGGCCATGGCTCACGGGCCCAGCCGCTCCGCGGCATGTGGGATCTTCCCAGACCGGGTCACGAACCCGTGTCCCCTGCATCAGCAGGTGGACTCTCAACCACTGCGCCACCAGGGAAGCCCATTGCCTTATTTTTTTACCCTTATAAATAATTAGATTTTTTTTGCCTTGAGACATTGCCATTTTTTCATTGATCTTGCTTTTACTAGGATAATTCTCAAAGTTGATTGTTTCTGACTAATTTTTCTGGGCAATTTCATATGTAAACTTAAGCTTTCTTATTTCCAGAAATAATTTTCATGGATTATAGAATTAAATATTAGTCCGTTCCATTGTTTTATTTTCTTCTTTAGTGACTCCAATATATAATCTTTCTTTGCTTGTCTTCTATTTCGGTCCCTTTCTCTCTGACTCTTTTTACTATTTTACTTTGTCTTTATTCTCTGAATTGTTTTCCTGCTTTTATTCAGTATTTCTTATTAAATTTTCATTCAAATTTATTCTTCTTTGTGCACCTTATAATGTATTTTCCATACCTGAAATATTTTTCCTTCCATTTCTGTTTTTATTTTTTGAATGTCTGATTCTAGGTTTTCTTTTTGTTATTTGTCCAAATGAGTCTTGTGCTTTGTAGCTGGTTTTAGGGGAAGAATTTTCATCTACTGAAATGTTTTAATTTGCGTTTTCTAGTTACTTCTTATAGTAGCTTTATATGAGGGTGATTTGATTTCTTTCTTTTTCTTCCTTCCCTTCCTCCCTCTCTCCCTCCCTTCCTTCCTTCCTTCCTTCGTTTTAGAAATCCTAGACATTTTGTAGACAGGGTTCCTAGTTTAAGAGTTGCCGTCTTCTGCAGTACATCGAAGCGTAATTTCTCTAACAGATGATGATGGGGGTGGCAGGGAGGAAGGGGTTGACATGTCTTGTTTCTCTTTAGCAGTTTGTTTCTTACTACTTTCTTTCTTGTCACTGACATGTATTCTGTTTACCTGATTTTCTCCCAGAAGCAGCTTCCTGAGGCTGCCTCTTCTGGTCCCACTCCTTTTCAAGCCCCTTTCCTCTAGCTGGTGCTATGGTAACACCAAATCCTAGGCTGTTCACTATTTTGGCATTTTAGTGTTGCACTTTGTTTTTCTGTGGATGATTTTTGTTTGTACTTCCAGTTATGTATTAAACTTACAGCCATTATCAGGGGTGGCACAGGGTGGCATGTCTTTGAAAAATTTTGCCTCGAATGAGAAATTCATAATGAAAAATGTCAGAAATCAATGTTGAATAGACCTTGAATCCTCAGGAGTCCTCCTACAGGGTCCTGCCGAATGATCAGCAGAATTGAATACAAAACATCTCAGAGTTCAGTGTCCATATCTATTTAAGCTTAGAGAAAATGAGTGGAAACATTGCTTATAATGTTGTACTTAGATTTTATAATGAACTTAAGGAAATAGTATTTTTTATTTGATGAAGAATCATATACAAATTAAAGACCTTCTGATGTGACTCCAGTGTATGTCTGTTAACACAGCAGGGTTGAAGGAGTGGAGGTGGGTGGTTATTAGATGGTGATGTTGCTCCTGACTTTTTTTTTATTAAAGATGTCCTAGCGTGTGGAAAATTGACTCTTAAGTTCTCTGTATATAAAAGGTAGCTGACTATATTTTTCTGCCATCCTATGTTTTTAAATTCTGGATAATATAATGAGTAGTAACCCTTATTGAACTATGTAATAGGGGGTTAAAAGATTTACTTTTTAGAGTGTTTTTAATACAGTCAAGTAGGTGACATTAACATGCATTTTTATTGTTAAATTATGAAAGTGTACAGGAGATAGAACCTTGCCATTTGATTATAATATAGCTATGATTGTTTTATTAGCAATCTATAAAAATAATGCTATCCTTTCCTCTTGGGAGAGGGATTGAGATCTGAATATATTAGGTTGAGCTATATGAAAAGTTGTCATTTTTTTTAGGTCAAAATAGTTTTGTGGGTTGTTTCTGGCTTGAAAGGACTGCTGTGCCATGCCCAGCAGGGAATGAAGTGAATTATCCTGATCAGTATGATATTTCTAAACTTCCCTTGTTCTCTTTTCTGAAAAGTCAAATAACTGGAGGTGGGTTTGGGTGGGGGGACATGTTCTAGGTCAGTGCTTCACCATCTTTAATGTGCATATGAACCTCCTGGGGATATTGTTTAAACTCTGGGTCTGGAGTGGGACTTGAGATTCTACATTTAGCAAGCTACCAAGTGAGGCTAATGCCGCTGGTCCAGTGACCACCAGAAAGAAAAGTACATTGAAAGGCATTGACTTGAAAGACATGTGTCCAATGAACAAGGCCCTCTGAATCTGAAGAAAAATCTAGATGTTCCCCCATATACTCATTGAGTATGATTCTGCAACCTATGAATGATTAGTTGGGCATTCATAAACCCAGGGAGACAGACACTCCACAGGTTTATACAGGGTGAAAAATTTCATCATCTTACTCTGTGAGAGTAGCAAAGGGCTAATTTTTTTTTTTTCTTTATTTGGGTTCTGGATATTAAGTTGTATATTTCAGGGCTGGAGCTGGACACTAGGACTAATAATACCTTGTTCAGCTGTAGGTGGAAAGTTAAATAAGTGATGATAAATCTTTTAGTAAAATGGGTTACAAGTATTTACAACTTTAAGTGGGATTTGCTTTCTATTAATAGTTGAATAGCCAAAGAACTCTGGAGCCATACCTGTGGGTTTTTTCTCCCCACAGAGGTCTCATTTATGTTTCTTATATTGTATAACATTTGAGAGTGATGACCTACTTGTCCTTGTGGTCAGGCAACACAGTCTGACCATTTTAAATGTTGAAAAGCAACTGTCATTAATAGCTTGTTTAGCCCATCAGTGGTTTGTAGAATATAGTTGCTGCTTGCCAGAAATGTAGGCGGGCTCTTGCTATTACATGCTCATCAATAATACTACATTCTAATAAAAGCCCTTTTCTCTCTGTTTTAGGCTATTTTGTGTAGAACTTGAAAATAAAACAGCTGTATTTCAGTTCACAGACTAAAGATTTTATTTAATGCAAGCGTAAATACAGGTTATGTATTATTGTTATACTTTTGAGGATGCATGCAGAGGTTTTGAACCCTATTCTCAAACAGAGGTTATGAACCCTATTCTAAAGTCACTCATCCTTTGTCTGTTACGTTTTAAAATACCTATCTTATTTTAATGTTTCACCACTGTGTTCCCAAAAAAATATTTTTGACATTTCTCTAAATGAGTTTGAGAACATAGTTATCTCACAATACACTGATGTTTCTCATACACTCTATATATTTATTAAACACTGATGAAAACTATTATCTCATATACTATTTAGGGGCTTCAATGTAATAGATTCCTCTCCTCCCAGCATTTTAATTTTTTTTTTTTTAACCTAAGCTGATATATATTTCAGGTTTAGGGTAAATGTGCATATTAAAACCGACACTTTCCTTAAACTGTGATCGTGAGATAAAATAGCATGAAGTTTTTCTTCTTTCTGGAAGATCAATTCTATAAATTTTTCTCTCTTTCCTTTTAAAAAACAAGTGTGTCCTATGAATGTATGCAAATTAAAATACCTTTAATGTGGATTAAATATTAATATCGTGTTACTGCCTTGATTTCTTAGGCAGTTTACAAGTCCTAAATCTGGGAACCGGCTCACATTTCAGTCAGAAACAGTACCTTGTCAGTGATGCATTTCTCTGAAACATTTTGATCAGTTACAAGTTTATTAAAATTTGCTTCTTCAGTAAATGATTAATAAATATTATCTAGTCAATCAAACAGCAGGAACTTGGGCCCTTTTTCTACCCTTTCTCCCTCCCCTCTCTTCCAAAGAAAGATCTGTCAGTTGTTGTTGCTTTTTTAAGACACGGTGGTCTTGGTAGAAAATGGTGGCCAGTTAGCTTAAAAAAAAAAAAAAAGACAATATGTCATGTAATTTTCATGATATTACTAATAGTCTCAGATTTATGTTTAACCTAGATAAAATTTATTGTCTGACTTTTATGCACATGTGCTTATTAAAGCTTTATAAAGTAAAACCAAATATTCTAAGTGCATTAAATAACCCCCACTTCCCATTATTCAAGAGTCTGATAGTCAGGCCTTCTCAAAACCATGAGAGTAACTGAATATTGTATTCGGATATTTTTTATATTCTAGTTCAGGATACCATAGGTTTTGCTTCATTGCATAGGACCCCACAAGGTACCTGGTAGTTATTTCATGCTTTTCTCAGGATCTAAGGTCTGTAACTGCAGAGAGAGAAATAGCAGCAGAGGTAACAGGGTTTCTTTTTATTTTTTCCATCAAAGCATTAGGAGTTAAGATGGAGAATGCCTTTGCCACAGTGGGTATCTTTGGCCACACTCATTACCATTTATCACAGATTCATAGCATCTGTATTTAACTTTAACATACATAGTCTGTTTACTTTAGGAAAAGCACAGCATGAGGAGCTGGGAGAACATGATTTTATGGTGTGACCTCCAGCAATGCACACAACCTCTCTGTTTCACTTCTTTCATTTTTCTCTTCATAGGCTGTTGAAATAGCGTGTGAAAATTTGTAGAAGCATAGACTTTCTACAAATGTATCATTTATTTCACAGAAAAAGAAAAAAATCTTATCAGTTCTAGTTACGTAAGTAACTTCAGATTGCTAAAAACAATACCTCAATTCTAATATACTCACAGTAAGCTGTGAGAAAATTTTGTCCTTTGCTCACATCCTCTCCCCTTTAAAAAAATTATTACATACTTTTAAAAGTTATAACATAATACATGTTTATTATAATGGGTCAAAAACTGATAGGCATATAAAGAAAAAAAAAGAATATATCTTCTATCTGCCACCAATCCAGTGTTAATAGTTTAGTACCCTTCTTACTGTACCTTGCTCTATTCCCAGATGTACATATACATATATAATTATACTTAGCTTTTTGTTTTTTTATAAAATAGACTCGTACTATGTATGATATTTTACAACTTGAGCTTTTTATTTGTTCAGTGCTGGATACAGTGTACATATCTACACACATAAATCTGGTTTTTGCTAGAAATATCAAAATATTGGAAGTTAATACTATTAGCATTTTATTTAATGTATTCATAGGGGAAGTTTGAGGACTATAAAATTTGCATTTTAAGGAGTCAGTGCAGATTTAGTTTTAGTTCCACTTTTGATTACCTTGATTATAGTATATGAAAGAATGGGCTTATGATGAAATTTACAGTTATCAATAGAGGAAGGAATGGGTTACTTTATTTAAAAAAATCTATTTGATATTTGCAAAAAACAAATAAGTAAAGATAATTAGATTAGAAAAGGAACATGTGACATCTTTATATGTGTTTCAGGTTTATTATAGACTAGTATTTTTTTAATTGAAATTTTAGCATAACTCTGCGTGACATTTATTGCAATCTTCAATCTTGGTATTTATCATATACTATAATTTATTTGTTGACTCTGTCTTTTGACTGAATATTCAGCTTTGTTCTCCTTGCATATACTGAGTACGTTTTTATTGAATTGTTACGAAATTGAAAGAAAAGTGCATTGATATATTGTTTGGGAAAGTTATCCCAATTATTTTTTTTAAAGGTGAGAGGGATTCAGTTTACTTTTAAAGTCTTTTGTGCCCACTGAGTGAATGGTAAAAACCGGATGCTGAAAGCTTGAGTGTACAGTAGAAATCATTAGTGACTTCTCTCCATGATCTGGATAGATACTGTTTTTTAAGTGAGCACATATGAATATTACTGCCCAGGAAAAAAATTACTTTTCCTTAGTAGTTTTTGTTTTTGTTTTTGTTTGGAAAGGTGGCAGAGTGCTGGAAAAGCACTGGGTTAGGACTGAGTGAACTGGCTCTAAGCCCTGTAGAGGATTCAGTTTGGTCCTATTTAAAGTAAGGAATATGAACAAGATGTTTTCTAAGGTTCTTTCTAGCCTAAAATACATGATTCTAGAAAGAAAAAACTTTGTATGCTTAGCATATAAAGTGTTGTATCCTTAAGTTACTACTTTAGATTACTAATTTAATGGAGATTATCAAAATGTACTGGGCTGCGTATAATGGAGATTATCAAAATGTACTAAGCTGCGTATTGTTACACTAGAGAATCAAACAATTTTGTGTCTTTAAAATTATGTATACATAAATAAATTTTATTCAAATTCATTTTTGGGTCGGAGGTCATATTAATATTACTTTATTTGTTAAAAAAAGTTTAATATTTACGCTAAGAAGAATATAATAATATTAGCTTAGAAAATTAAAATTTAAAGGGCACTGCTAGTATAAAAAACATACAAGGGAATTGTTGCAGATAAACTTGTTCCAGTAATTTAATTTCATTTTTGTCTTCTGAGTTTTATTTTTGAAGAGGGGAGAACTAAAGTATAAACTTTCTATTTATTTTACTTATAAATTTCTTCTTAATTTCTAAATTTTTAATTATGAAATTTTAAACATACAGAAGTAATATAACAGATCACCATTTATCTGCCAAGCAGATTTAACAGAAGATTCACATTGTTTTTTAGTGGAATCTTTTAATTTAATAACAAGTTTCAGTTTTAATTAAAAGATAGCTTTACATTTCTAAGTGGATAAATATTTGGGTTGAAATTTCTGTGAACTACAGCCATTTTTATGTTCTGGCTGAAATGCTTTACATTTTACTCTGTAGTTAATGATGATATTTGTTCCATAATTTAGATTGACTATTGTTTTGTTGATATGTAAATGAGTCTGGTATGTGCATACATTTTTAACTGTTGTACACAGATTACCTGAATGATCAGATACTGAACAGTAAATAAAATTGTAAAAAATAAAGTCCGTTATTTTCTTTGGCATCATCATAAAGAAATCGTACTTGTAGATGTTGTTTCCAATTGCACCAGTGGTTTGTACGCAATTTCAGTAATTTGATCGTAGCTGATGAAAAGCTGACAAGATTTCCACAGTGCCCCATTAGATGAAAGCAGCATGAAACCACAGGTTAATCTGCAAACAGATTTTCATGCTTATTACTCTAATGATTCCATCATATTTGATGTAGCAGGCTGCAAGGCGTCTCTCGGCAGCAACAGTGTGCTACATTTTGATCTCGCTACTCATTAAATGATGTAGTAATTTGACTGACCTCTGACCAGGTGCATATCTGTTCATAATTGCATGTCATTCTGATGGGGAAATTACTTGAGAGAAACCAAAGTATTCATCCTGCTTTCCGAGTCAAAAAACTAACAAAAGAAACATTGCATTAATTTTCAAATGATGATATTACATTTAGTGCCTAGGCCCCATATATCAAAATCTGAAAACTGCTCAGTTACTATATGCGCTTAATCTTAATGGTATCTGTGGATGTCAAGGGCATGGGGGAAATTAAATCGGAAAGTGCAGATAGACCTAAGAAGACATTATCTCTTGATGATTGCAGTTTTGATAGGTATTTCAGTGAATTTCATTTTCGCAGAATGGTGGAAGATGAGTTAGCCACCAGATTTTCTCATTTTTCTTCTACATGATTTATGTGAGTTGAGTATAAAACTTTTTATGGGAGTGCAGTTACCGAAGATGAGAGGTAAATTAATGCACTGGGTTTCCATCTCAGCTTCATGCACAATTGTCAGAGCTGTACATACGTAATGGTCCCCATCATTATTCAGGGTTGTTTACATTCAAAATATGTAATGAAATCTGTTCAGAATAATGAGGGAAATAAAAGTTTAGAAAATTGTAAAGGTCATGAAGTTTGAGAAATGATGCAATGCTCCCAAAATAACATTTAGGCAATATAAATTACATTATTATGCACCAACTCTGCCTTATAGAGACATGAAGATAAAGTGCTTTCGACTAGTAAAATGCTGTTAGCGCTCTCTGAAGTATGAGAATGTGTAAAATGTTTCTGATTTCATATTCTGTTTTTGTGCATATTGTGAAAAAATATATTTAAGGGATCTTTATGTGGTATCTGCTTTTATAAACCTTCAAGTTTTAAGCATATTTTCAAGTACTCAAAATTAAATTAATAACTATTTCATTATGAAACTAAGTTTTTAAATTATTGGTCTGATTTTCTGTCACTGAATTCTAAAAGTAACTTTAGTATTTAATATTTTGAAAACATTTAATAACTATTTAAAAAATGGAATCTTAGTGATGGAAATGACAGAAGGCTAGCTAGAGTTCAGCATAAATTTATTTAAATACATGCAATATTTAGTATATTCTATTTGTGCTGTCATAAATGGATTACAAATATATTCCTAGATTTTATACTGATACACTCTTATAAATAATTATGTACAAGATGTACCTTCCTCCCAGTAAAGTTTTCAGTAATTCAAAATTTTATTTGTATATTGTCAAAACTGTTTATTAAATAGCTCCCTGAATATATGATATGCAAAGAAAGCTTTAATCTAAAGCAATCATATAACCTTTCTTCTGCCCGTTTCTGGAAATGACCTCCCTGGCTTTATTTAAACATCTTTGTGTCAGTTGTAGCAAGGTTACTATTAAGTTTATTTAGAATATACCTTTGGTTAGAATGCCATTAAAAATAAGCTATTTTGGAGCATTTAAAATATTTACCCAGTAGATTAAAATAATTTTAGTATATGGTTTGCACAACACATATGCTTGGTGGTGAGGTACTATAAAGATACAAAAATAGGTCTATCCTTAAGGAATTTATACTAATATGGTAGGTAAGATAGGCTTATAATAATTTACAAATACCCCCATTATATTTTAAAAGACCTTATTATTTCCTGGGGAAAGTTTAGAATATTTTCCTTAATTAGGAGAATAACTGATCTTGTTTTTTCTTGTAATATTTGTCTCTGCCGTACTATCTTACTGAGGTCCTTGAAGTGAGAGTCGGTATAGGTGGGGTTTTTTTGAAGTTTTTATTTTTGGGGGGGAGGTCTTTTATGTCTTAGCAAAATAAGAATTTCAGTGTAATAAGCCAATTTTAATCATAAACTTGTCCATACCACAATAAACCCAGGTTCCATTTCTTTAACTGGTTTACTTAAAAATTAATTCTTTTTACTTGGTTTTGCCCAAGACCGAAGTTACACAGTTCTTGTGCATTACCTTTTAAGAGGTTTGTGATCAGTAGTAACTGTAAATAGTAATGTAAGTTTGTTATCTTTATCTCCATAACTATATATTCAGATTTATTCTAAAGTTAAGCACAGTATATTCTGAGAGTTGATAAATTTAGAGAAGCAACTTTTAAAAAATATGTATTAAAATAACACCAAGTCAGTACTCATTGTTTGATGAACACCTGGTTTTCATTTAAAGAATGTTATGTAAACATTACGTGTAAAGGGATATAGTGAAAAAATTATGAAGTCTCTTAAAAGATAATTGCTAAAATGTTGTCTAATAAGTTGTTATCCACGGATACATAGTGCTCATTTTATATGGCAAAGTTTACACTGAATTTTCTTTGAACATCTGCTTTTAATGCTACTTCAGTGTAATTTATTCCTTTTTTCTCTCCTTCTACCTTTATTACAATTTATAAAAGGTTTATGTTAATCTACCTCCTTGGTTTGCAAAGTTTCTATATAAGTATATATTCCTAAAGAAACTCTGCAATGACAGAAGTGGGATTTATTAAAATACAAGTTCTTGCTTTATCAGCCACTGATAGTCTATTATTTAGAGGCAGTAATGCTTTGGAATCATTTAATCCAATTCAGAACATATATGTCTTTCTAAGTAGGTAACCTAATAACACTTAACTATATACCCATTTATGGTATTGTGACTGTTTTGACGTGGTAGGTTTTGTTTGTTTGCTGGTTTTGCTCTTTTTTTTGACTTGATGTTTTATATTAAAGTTAAAAAGGTATACTGCCTAATATTACATGTCTTCTGGTTGTTATTGGGGACTTCATTTTTTGCAGTATTTTTGTTATTGAAAAATATAAATTACATTTTGACATGGCTACATACTACCACTTTCTCTTCAAAGACCAGCTTAAATTCAGTTTCTTCTATAAAGTAATTCATATATATCCAGTAAAAATTAATCTTTCATGGCACTGAACTACTGTACCAATTTACCTCTCTAATAGTAGTAATACATTGCATATATTATTATTATTATTATTATATGCATATCTTACCATATTAGTACAAAGTAAGTGCTAAAATATTTTTAAAATCAATGCTCTGGAACAGCTTATTCTTTAAATATTTATTATGAGTAGAAGGTCTATCTAATTTTTCAGATTTTTATGTTCAGGTTTATTAAAATAAATCTGTTTATTTCCTTTAGTCTACATTCATTTTTTTTCCTTGAAATTCCAAGGAAACTGACAGAGAAAAATCATTAGAAAACCTGGGTATGTTTTAAAAAATGCAGCACCCTGCCTTCCCCTCTCCCACCACACACATGCTGTAAGTAATATTATGCAATGTGAAAGTAGGGAAAAAAATTTTTAAGGGACAGTTAAACTGTAGAGAATTGACCAAACACTGTGGTATCTTAAGATAGCCTTGAGAAGAGAAGATTAAACCTTTTGAATAAATTAATATCCATGAAAAAAGGAGATGCAAAGAGACGTGGTAGAAGCCCTGGGAAGACTCAGAAAGTGAAGGAGGAAACTTATTGTTTCTGTAGAGAGGTGTTTTAGTTGTCCGTGTTGAAGAAAACTGACCTGACCAGAGAGCGCCTATTACACTGGAAAATAGCTTCTAACTTGACATGTTGAAAGGCTCATTCGTGCCCTGGTGAGAAAAGCTGTCACTGAAAAAAGCTAACGTACTCAATAAACAGGCTGCATCTCTTGTGGATATGCTTTACTAAATGGGGCCTAAAGTAGTGTTTGATCCTGATGGAAAGTAATCAGCCAAGCAGAATGTGAGTAGAGCTTGGAAATTCAGAAATATGTGTTTCTTCAACAAATATTTGTTGAGCATCAGCTACCTACCAGACTAGGTGCTAGGCATGGAATAGTGATCTAGACCTGGAGAGATGACTTGTCCTCATGCAGTATAATCTAATAAATAGAAGAGATGACAAACAAATACATAATAAGCATATTTTATGCTAATTCTTACAAATTCTGATAAGTGTTTTGAAGGTAAAGTACAGGATGCTACAGCAGGTAAAGACTGGATGAATAAGAGCAGGTCAACAACTTATACTTTATATTAAAAAACAATGAAAAATGGTGAATCAGTAAAAAGTAATCTGTGGCATTTCAAAAGGACCTGTGAAATATATCGTCTTGATTGTCATCCTTGATTTCGTCTCCTTCATTTCCCACATCCGTTTAAACATATCCTGCTAAAACATAGCCTTTAAACATTTCTTAAAACTGTGTCTTCCTCTCTATTCTTTATTGACACTGCTCTGGTTCAGGGATCATTGCTTGCTGCCTGGACTACCACAGCTGTGTTGGATTCCCACCTCCAATCTGATCCCATTCAAATTCATTTTTACATAGTTCCTACAGTGGTCTCTCCAGAATATAAATCTGACTGTGCCAATCCCCATTACTCCTTCAGTGGACCGCTATCATATGAAGATTGAAGTCCAAATTTCTTAAGATAAGAGACCCTTTGAGTGATGCAGGGCTCTTCTTCCAGGTTTATATCTTGCCACGTTCTGATTCATCCTTTCCACACTATACTTTTATACCATTTCTTTCCTTCCTGTTCTTGCTGTTCCTTTTCCCTTTGTTTAAAATGTGAATGTACTTGACAGACACTGCCCCCCCACTCCCATCCTTAGGAACCAGCTCAGGCATCATTTTTGCAAATATCTTTCACTTATCCATTCCATCCCCAGAATGAGCCCCTGTGCTTCTCAGTGCATATCTCCATTATTAGTTTTATTTATTACATTATTGTTTGATTACTTAAGACCAGGAAATATCTTAATCATTGTTATATCTCTAGTGCCTAGTGATAGTAGGTACTCAATAAATATTTTTAGGTGAAGAAATAAATGGTTTGCCTTAAATTGGTCTCCATATTCTGAAACTATTAAGTGTAAATTTTTAAATATTTAATTTATTTCAATATATGTTCTCCATCATGAAAAATTCAGATTCACTGATTTGAGCAGATATTTGGTCTTAATTTGTGCCTGTAAAGAGACCTTTCTGAGGTTTTGGCTACCTAGTGCGAACAGTGCCATCTATTGGCAATTATCCAAATTGTATCCAGTATCCAGGATGTAGCATAGAGCACTAATCAAACATTTTTAGGGAAAGCACATCTATGAAAAAATTTCTCGTGAATTTGTACAAGAAAAAAACTAACCACCACACGTATGGCAAAGACAAATTTTAATTATGTATCCCGGCAAAAGAAAATATTGGGTCCTGATGTAGTAACAGAATATGTACCATCAGTTCATTCTTTTATTTATTTATATGTGAGCTCATTCCTAAAGAAACTAAGATGCCTATTAGTGTTTGATATAAAAAGACCATTTAAGCCAAAATACAAATGAACACTCACTCTTATCCTTCTTTAAAAACAGACTAATACTCTGTGATTCAGATAGTATTTTGTTTCCAAATACTTTTAAAGTATAAAAAAAAAAAGAATCTCCAAACAAAAAGCCTCTAAACCATGGATGATTGTCTTTTAATGGTATGAAAAGATGCCTGCCACAGCCCTTTTGTGAAAGGTGGTGGTTCTATTTGTTCTGAGTAATTTATGGTACATTATTGAAAAATGAAAAAATTGTTTGTTGTTGGTGTTTTTACTTTATTCACTCATCTAACATTTAAATTTAATCAGTAGAAATAAAACCACACTTGATTTTGGCTGATGTCAAGCAGTTGCCTGACTAGTAGCTGCCATGCTGTGGGCATGCATGGTTGCTACAGTGTTTCGTAAATAGACAAAGATGATTTGAGGTGAGAATAGGCCACCAAAATATTAGTGAGCCTTGTTGTGTTGCCAGATTACCATTGCTCTTAAAAGTTTCAGAAATAACATTTTCACTATGGTTAAAACATAGTTTAAGATAAACAGTATGGTGGAGATATAATTTTAAAAATAGTTTCTTGAATTTTAGTCATACGGACACTCTTTGAAGAGAAAAAAATTCCTGTCCCCCCACCCACCTAATACACTTTGATTCTATATCATAATATTGCTTAATACATATATATATAACCAGGTTTAAATTCCTTACAGGTGTAGTGTTTATATAACTGTAAAACCATAAAACTAATATTAAAAATGAAATTATAGTAACAATAATATTAGGTAACACATGCTAGGTACTAGGCATTTTGGATAGATGGGTAGGTAGATAGATATGCACACACACACAGACATTCATCTCATCTTTACAATAACCCAATGAAGTAGGCACAATAAAATCCTGCAGTAATATACCCCAGGAGAAGAGAAATTGAGTTATAAAACCCAGGCAGTCTGGCTCCAGAGCTCATACTTTTTTTTTTTTTTTTTAATCCCACTTACGACATTACGGTAGGATTTTTTTTTGGTAATATTATTATCTCCATTTTATAGATAAGGAAACTGAGGCACAGATAGGCTAAATGACTCCTTCAAGACCCCACAGGTAATAAATGTCAGATCTGGGATTTAAACCCAGGCAGTCTAGGGTCCAGAGCCTGTGCTTTTAGTATACTTAGTTACCTCTCAAATTTATGTATTAATACAAATTCACTAGCTAAGTTTACAAATTAAAAATAAAATTTCAAAATCAATGAAAATAGGATTTAACCAATATAACTTAAATGAATTATCTCAATTTAACATAGATGATACTGTTTTACTTACACTGAATTTCTAATGTTTGGATTATTAATAGATTTACTTGCATGTTTTATGTTTCTGTGTTTCCTGGATGATTTTGAGATTTATATTATTATAATTATTTTAATTTTTCTATTTTGATAAATAAGCTTATTTTAATCACTGAGCCATTGTTTTGGTGATCTAGTAATAATAATACAACCAAAAGTAATAAAATACTGAAAAAAATTTTAAAGATCTATTTAACAAAAATAGTTTACCTCTATCTCATTGCAGTTATAGTCATTGCAAGTGGTATAAGCAGAGACTAGCAGAACATCAGCTCAAATGATGAGTACAGAAAGGGATGCTGTAGCTCAGGTTTTTTGACTTTGCCCTGTCTGTACTACCCTACTCTGTTTCTTGTGATATGCCTCATTCTCCCTCCACTTCTCTCTGTTCAGTCTGCTGCAGAATCCCTCACTTTTTACCAGAATGACATTGTTTGGCCTGCTCTTGATGCAAACAAAGCCTTGACATAAGTCCAGTTTTTTCTCATTAGCCCAGAATAATACTTCTGGTACTAAATCAAATAGTACTTTGATTTACCTTCATAAAAATGACAGAGTCTCAATTTACTATATAACTTGAGAAATTAAAGACTTATTATTTTGTGAAAGCGTCTTAGTTGCAAATTATAACTGCAATAAGAGTCATTTTGTCTTTATAACTGCCAGAAAATTTAACATGAGTAGAGCAGTGGATGGGAGGCCATTGTTGTCATTTGACATTCGGACAGGCCTCCTTAGCAGCAGTTAGACATGCTTACAGACACATTAAAAGCAAACACCAGGACTTGAGATCACATGGCACCAAACTTGATTATGAACATAAACATGAACCCTGGCATTGAAATTGCATTGAATTGCTTGATGATAAGTGGGGTACTCATATGCTTATATTAGTAGTTTTTAGTGTAACACCAAAACCGTATTTTAGAATTCTCAAAAAAAACATTCTCATAGGGATCCTCTTAGAACATATTCAAGGACTCTCAAGCTTCTTGGACTCCAGGTGGAACTCTGCTTTAGAGGTTATGATAGAGCTATGAATCCACTGAGATGTTACCATCTGACAGCCTCCTAGCAACACACAGAGACATGGGTGGTATTTGAGCATTGTGGGTATACCAAAGTATTTCTGTATTCCCAATTTTTTCCTACTTTTTAATCTGAACCATTCTAAAAGGCAATGTTCAAATAAAACCAAAATTCTTTTTGCAAAAGGTGCTTTACTGACTTTTGTCCTTCTAGTTAAGGGGGATATCAATGTCCCCCAAGTGTCTGTGGCAGTTTTGAGGAGAATTGCCTCATGTGTTCATAAACAACATAGGTGATTTGAAAAGTTAAAAAAAAAAAAAAAACACGACGACTCTCACCTCTTATTTTTAAATCCCTCTCTACTTTGACTCTCCTCTGCCCTGTTCTACTGCTGATCCCACTAGGCATCACCACATGAGGAAGGTATTTCCCTGTGTGCCAGGCCATGTGATTGATCTTCCTGCATGAGCCTCTGTCACAGCTTAGGAAGGCTGCCTGTCTCCCTTTTTATACTACATTCTGTTAAGGGCAGGGAGTACCTTAGCATGAATGCCTCGAGTGTTTTAAAGAAGATTATAGTGAAAGTAACTTTGAGTTTTTATTCCCACCCCTCTGTTGTCCTAGGACCCATAAATAAGACCCAAGGTAGAGGAGGGGCTGGGGCAGAAGCCTGGATCGAAGAGAAATTAGAGTGATGGATACATATTCTGAACTTGGAAATCACCAAATCTGACGGCTAAAACATTGTTAGGAGGTTCAGCTTATCTACTTTAGCTCACATCTCCCTGAGGAGTGACTTCTTTTGCAAGCTACTTCTTGGTCAAACACTAGATTTCTGATAGACCCACTCCAAGGTTGACCTGGCAAACCCTGAGATGTATGAGTCTAACTCAGTTTTAGTCCATTGTGAGCCATCCTCTACATTTATAGTGTGTTTTGGTGAGTAAACTATTGAGTGGACCAAAATACCACATTTTGTGTTACATTTCTAATCAGGATAGTGTTCTACTATACTTAATCATTAAAAACATACTCTGTCTCAAGCTTTTTTCTCCATGCAGTTAGTTTTATGTTGTTGTATAATTATCATTGTTAATAATTACAAATTTTGAAATGAATTTTATAATAAAATGGGTTTACTAATAAGGTCCACTACTAGCATGCATATATGTAGTGCTTGAAACGTCTCTTCCCACAGGATTGTGACCCTTTGCATGTTCAGGATGGAATAGAGTAAATGGGTTGCTGGGTTTTCAAGGAATGGTTTCTCTATTCTGTGAATCGCCTGATCAGATAACCTTGTCTGAATATCATGTTAAAGGTACCTTTTAACTTTAATCTATGATCTTTGTATGTTTAAGTTTATAGTTTTAAAAGGCAAGAATTTTAATACTTTTTAAGCAACTCTGTGGGAAGATTTGCTTTGGATTTAGAAGTGACCTAAAATGGGATTGTTGCTATTTTCATAGATAATGATTTCTTTCCTCTTGTTTGGAAAGAGAAACAACACTAAGTTTGTCTAGGTCTAGGTAATTGTCTCTTGATGTAGTCACTCAAGACCCCAAGAGGTACGGCTGACTCAAGGACTAAGATCTGTTTTCCTTAGGGAATAATGTGAATGGGAAGCTATTTTTACTTGACCAGTGAGGACAGAAAGGATATCAGGGGCAGAGATATGGAATACTTCAGCACTAATAATCCAAACACAAATTTTCTAATATAACCAGTAACTTATTATCTAAGAAGTGTAGGCATGTTCTTATCTCAGTATTTATGTATATTATAAATGGTAATTCTATACTGTCTGACTTTAGTTTTTATCCATGTACTATGAAAAAGAAGACTCATTTATTTATTCAACAAATTGTTTATTAAAACTCTTCTCTGTTCTAGGTACTGCTTTGGGTGATAGGAATACAGAAATGATCACAAACCAACTTAGCCTCAGGACTTCACTGTTAATTCAGAGCAGTAATTCCCAACCTGCCTGAACATTAAATTTCCTAAGAAATCTTTAAAATATCATAAACTCATAGGCCCTTTCATGAAGACTTATGTAGAAAAATAAAAGCAAAAATTACATAGCTGAATACCTTGCTTCAGCAGTAGGGGACTTCCAGTTTATACAATCACCTTGCTATTTTCTGCTTTTGCAGCCCATAGAATATTCTCCTTACCCTCTTTCTTCCTATCACCCAGACCTGAGCTTCTGAAATAAGAATAAAGGCAAATTAAAGAGCTGTGAACTAACTTACATTAGTGAATTTTCATTTCAAAAGGCAATAATTATATAAGGATGCTTCAGAATCCACAGTCCAAATGAATGGGATTTGGCAAGCCATTTATTAATACTTTAGAACACTGGTTCTTAACTTTTTTGGACATATGGATCCCTTTGGGAATCTGATAAAAACTATAGCTTCCCTGTCCAGCAAAATATAAGTGCATATTATTTCAAGAGGCTTATAAACTCTCTGATGCCCATGCCTGATGCCCATATTAAAAATGTCTTTAGTATCTCTTGAGCTTTTTGGTATATTTATTATGGTATATTTTGTATGGTTTAAATTTTATTGGAATATTCCATTTTAAAATATTGTAATCGCTTCATATGCAGTTCAGAAACAACAAAGAAAAGGAAAAGGTCACTTATAATGCTTCTGTTTTGATGCAGGGCTGTTACTATTTTGGTGCACTTCTTTCTGTTTTTTGTTTGTTTTTAAGCAGTATGTATTTATACTGTGGTATTTAAGTGATATTCTGATCATATAAGTTTTCAAGGACACTGTAGAAAATATATTTAAGTTTCTCTAGGGATTACAGTATGCATCTTTAATTTATTACAATCTACTTCAAATTAATACTGATTTACTTCCAATAAAATATACCAGTTTACCTTCATTTTCCAGTTTACCTCCATTTTCCTCTCCTTTGTACTATTGCTATAGTATATATTACATCTATATACTCTGTGGACTCAACAATAGTGTTAGAATCTTTGCTTTCAGCAAGTATATGTCTTTTTAAAAAATTGAGGGAAAGTAAAAAATATCTCTCATATTTACTCACATATTTACTCTTTCCATTGCTCTTCATTCCTTCCTATTCTGAGTTCTGAGTTATCATTAATTTCTGTTATCCAGAAGGACTTCCTTCAGTATTTCTTATTAGGGCAGGTCCAGTAGCAATGACTTAGCTCAGTTTTTGTTTATCTGTGAATATTTTTATTTTGTCTTTATTTTTGTTGGATATTGAATTCTTGATTGACAAGTATTTTTCACTAGCCCTTTAAATATGCCATCACCATTGCCTTCTAGTCTGCATTGTTTCTGATGAAAAGTTGCTGTTAATCGTATTTTTTCCTTGATGTGTTGTGGTGTTTTTTCTTGCTGCTTTCAAGATTTTGTCTTTGCCGTTGGCTTTTAGGAGCTTGACCATGGTGCGTGTAAGTTTGGTTCTTTTTGCTTTTGTCCACTTGGGAACCATTGAGTTTTGTTGAAGTGTTAAAGTTTTCCACCAAATTTGGTACTTTTTGGTCATTATTTCTTCAAATATTTTTTCTGCCTCTTTCTTTCTCTCTCTTTTCTCCTTCTAGGATATTTATGTTAGGATGTTTGATATTGTCCCTCAGCTCACCAAGGCCCTGTTCATTTACCTCCAGTATTTTTTCTTTTTGTTTTTCTTGCTTTGGATAATTTTTATTGATATGTCTTTATATGCACTGATTCTTTCTTCTGCCATATCAGTCTATTAATAAACCCATCTAGTGATATGAAGGTTTTTTCTGAGGTGGGGGTGGGGGGGTTCCACTTTAGTTATTGTATTTGTCAAATGTGGAACTTCCATTTGGTTGTTTCTTTATAGTTTCAAAGTTCTCCATTGAGATTCCCTATTTGTTTAGTCCTTCTTAGCATATTTTCCTTTAATTCTTTGAATGAATTATAGCAGCTTCCTTGAAATCTTTACTTGTTAAATCAAACATCTGGGCCAATTTCGAGTTATTTTCTATTAACCACTCTTTTTTCTTGAATATGTGTTCATACTTTCATACTTTTTTTTTTTTTAGTGTCTGGTAAATTTTGCTTGCAAATTGGACTTGTGGATAACATGTTGTTGTGGCTCTAGATTCTGGTTTTTTTCTTTTGCGGGTTTTTGGGGTTTTGTTTTAGGAAGCAGTTATCTTTCCTAGATTCACAATCCGTGAAATTTGTTGCCTTTGCAGTGTTCAACTGCTGGTGTCTTAGCTCAGTTTTTGTGTGTTTGTTGGTGTTGTCTGCTTAGCATGGCTTCTGTGCCTGATGTAGTTTAGTGGTCAGTGAATGATGCCTCAGGGCACTAAGGCTTCCACATTATGGCTGGGATGTATATAGATGAGGAATACATTACAAGGTGGAGCAAATTTATAAGTGTCCCACGGTTTCAGTCTTCACTGTGTTCTCTGAGATTTTCTGCACACATGCATAATTTAGTAGACAGCTAGGAGCATATAGACAATTTATAATCTCAACTTTATATGGCTCCCTGACTTCCAAAATTTCCCCATTAAAGGTCTAGTTGTTCTGCTACTGCTGTGAACCAAGTCTACTACCTCTGGTGCTCAAGCTGTGGATTTTTGCCATTTAAGCCGGGTGGGATGTAACGTTCCCAAGCAAGAAAAACAAAACATGCCATTCTTATTTGATGAAGTAGCAGTTTGCTTCAGTAAATACATCTCAGGTTGTCATCTGCCGTTAATTATTTCCCAGTGCTCTTTGGTCACTTTGTCCAGATGTACACCTATCTCCTCTTGCTGCCATTGCTGGAAGAATATACTGTTGTAACATTTTGGGGTGGTTTCTTCATATCTTTGTTCTGTGCATCCATATTATAGTATGTATTTCACATATATCAAATCTAAAGTATGATCTAAATTTGTACCCTGCATTTTCACTTAGCAGGATAATTTGAATAATTTTCAATGTCATTAATTTTTTTGGTAAGCATTTTCAATAGCTACATAATACTTTACTATATCAATGTATTGAAATAAACTTAATTATTCTCCTGTTAGAAATTTACTGGAATATTGCTTTCAATCATTTTTCAATCATTTGCTTTTATAGATAGCACTGTGACAAACATCTTTGTACATAGATCTTTGAATCTTAAATGATTATTTTAGGCTAGATTCTTGAAATGAAAATCCTATGTCAAAGGGTATGAACATTTAAAATCTTTTTAATATATAGTACTCTGCCATTTTCTCATTGGTTGGCAGTTTTGCATACTTTAAATGTTTTTTTTTTTAACATCTTTATTGGGGTATAATTGCTTTACAATGGTGTATTAGTTTCTGCTTTATAACAAAGTGAATCAGTTATACATATACATATGTTCCTATATCTCTTCCTTCTTGCGTCTCCCACCCTCCCTATCCCACCCCTCCAGGTGGTCACAAAGCACCGAGCCGATATCCCTGTGCCATGCGGCTGCTTCCCACTAGCTATCTACCTTACGTTTGTTAGTGTATATATGTCCATGCCTCTCTCTCGCCCCGTCACAGCTCACCCTTCCCCCTCCCCATATCCTCAAGTCTGTTCTCCAGTAGGTCTGTGTCTTTATTCCTGTCTTACCCCTAGGTTTTTCATGACATTTTTTTTTCTTAAATTCCATATATATGTGTTAGCATACCGTATTTGTCTTTTTCTTTCTGACTTACTTCACTCAGTATGACAGACTCTAGGTCTATCCACCTCATTAAAAATAGGTCAATTTCGTTTCTTTTTATGACTGAGTAATATTCCATTGTATATATGTGCCACATCTTCTTTATCCATTCATCCGATGATGGGCACTTAGGTTGTTTCCATCTCCGGGCTATTGTAAACAGAGCTGCAATGAACATTTTGGTACATGACTCTTTTTGAATTTTGGTTTTCTCAGGGTATATGCCCAGTAGTGGGATTGCTGGGTCATATGGTAGTTCTATTTGTAGTTTCTTAAGGAACCTCCATACTATTCTCCATAGTGGCTGAACCAATTCACATTCCCCCCAGCAGTGCAAGAGTGTTCCCTTTTCTCCACACCCTCTCCAGCATTTATTGTTTCTAGATTTTTTGATGATGGCCATTCTGACTGGTGTGAGATGATATCTCATTGTAGTTTTGATTTGCATTTCTCTAATGATTAATGATGTTGAGCATTCTTTCATGTGTTTGTTGGCAGTCTGTATATCTTCTTTGGAGAAATGTCTATTTAGGTCTTCTGCGCATTTTTGGATTGGGTTGTTTGTTTTTTTGTTATTGAGCTGCATGAGCTGCTTGTAAATTTTGGAGATTAATCCTTTGTCAGTTGCTTCATTTGCAAATATTTTCTCCCATTCTGAGGGTTGTCTTTTGGTCTTGTTTATGGTTTCCTTTTCTGTGCAAAAGCTTTGAAGTTTCATGAGGTCCCATTTGTTTAGTTTTGTTTTTATTTCCATTACTCTAGGAGGTGGGTCAGAAAGGATCTTGCTATGATTTATGTCATAGAGTGTTCTGCCTATGTTTTCCTCTAAGAGTTTGATAGTTTCTGGCCTTACATTTAGGTCTTTAATCCATTTTGAGCTTATTTTTGTGTATGGTGTTAGGGAGTGATCAAATCTCATACTTTTACATGTACCTGTCCAGTTTTCCCAGCACCACTTATTGAAGAGGCTGTCCTTTCTCCACTGTACATTCCTGCCTCCTTTATCAAAGATAAGGTGACCATATGTGCGTGGGTTTATCTCTGGGCTTTCTTTCCTGTTCCATTGATCTATCTTTCTGTTTTTGTGCCAGTACCATACTGTCTTGATTACTGTAGCTTTGTAGTATAGTCTGAAGTCAGGGAGCTTCATTCCTCCAGCTCCGTTTTTCGTTCTCAAGATTGCTTTGGCTATTCGGGGTCTTTTGTGTTTCCATACAAATTGTGAAATTTTTGTTCTAGTTCTGTGAAAAATGCCAGTGGTAGTTTGATAGGGATTGCATTGAATCTATAGATGGCTTTGGGTCATAGAGTCATTTTCACAATGTTGATTCTTCCAATCCAAGAACATGGTATATCTCTCCATCTGTTTGTATCATCTTTAATTTCTTTCATCAGTGTCTTATAATTTTCTGCATACAGGTCTTTTGTCTCCTTAGGTAGGTTTATACCTAGATATTTTGTTCTTTTTGTTGCAATGGTAAATGGGAGTGTTTTCATGATTTCACTTTCAGATTTTTCATCATTAGTATATAGGAATGCCAGAGATTTCTGTGTATTAATTTTGTATCCTACTACTTTACCAAATTCATTGATTAGCTCTAGCAGTTTTCTGGTAGCATCTTTAGGAGTCTCTATGTATAGTATCATGTCACCTGCAAATAGTGACAGCTTTACTTCTTCTTTTCCGATTTGGATTCCTTTTATTTCCTTTCTTCTCTGATTGCTGTGGCTAAAACTTCCAAAACTATGTTGAATCAGAGTGGTGAGAGTGGGCAACCTTGTCTTGTTCCTGATCTTAGTGGAAATGCTTTCAGTTTTTCACCATTGAGGATGATGTTGGCTGTGGGCTTGTCATATATGGCCTTTATTATGTTGAGGAAAGTTCCCTCTATGCCTACTTTCTGCAGGGTTTTTATCATAAATGGGTGTTGAATTTTGTCTAAAGCTTTCTCTGCATCTATTGAGATGATTATATGGTTTTTCTCCTTCAATTTGTTAATATGGTTTATCACATTGATAGATTTGTGTATATTGAAGAATCCTTGCATTCCTGGAATAAACTCCACTTGATCATGGTGTATGATCCTTTTAATGTGCTGTTGGATTCTGTTTGCTAGTATTTTGTTGAGGATTTTTGCATCTATGTTCATCAGTGATATTGGCCTGTAGTTTTCTTTCTTTGTAACATCCTTGTCTGGTTTTGGTATCAAGGTGCTGGTGGCCTCGTAGAAGGAATTTGGGAGTGTTCCTCCCTCTGCTATATTTTGGAAGAGTTTGAGAAGGATAGGTGTTAGCTCTTCTCTAAATGTTTGATAGAATTCGCCTA